>NC_086321.1:324725625-324990625 GCF_036172605.1 Pelobates fuscus | reverse complement strand
CTGTCTGTGTGTATGTCAGTGTGTATGTCTGTATGTCTGTGTGTGTATGTCTGTGTGTGTATGTCTCTATGTTAGTGTGTATGTCTGTATGTCAGTGTGTATGTCTGTGTGTATGTCTGTCTGTGTGTATGTCACTGTGTGTGTATGTCAGTGTGTGTGTATGTCAGTGTGTGTGTATGTCAGTGTGTGTATGTGTGTATGTCTGTATGTCAGTGTGTGTATGTCTGTGTGTATGTCAGTGTGTATGTCAGTGTGTATGTCTGTATGTCAGTGTGTGTATGTCTGTGTGTATGTCAGTGTGTATGTCTGTGTGTATGTCTGTGTGTATGTCTGTCTGTGTGTGTGTATGTCTGTATGTCAGTGTGTGTGTGTGTATGTCTGTGTGTGTGTATGTCTTTATATGTGTATGCCTGTGTGTTTGTCTGTCTGTATGTCTGTGTGTATGTCTGTGTGTGTATGTGTGTGTGTATGTCTGTGTGTGTATGTCTGTGTGTGTATGTCTGTCTGTGTGTATGTCAGTGTGTATGTCTGTGTGCGTATATCTGTGTGTGTATGTCTGTGTGTGTATGTCTCTATGTTAGTGTGTATGTATGTCTGTATGTCAGTGTGTATGTCTGTGTGTATGTCTGTGTGTGTATGCCAGTGTGTATGTCTGTGTGTGCATGTGTGTATGTCAGCGTGTGTTTATGTCAGCGTGTGTGTATGTCTGTGTGTGTATGTCTCTATGTTAGTGTGCATGTCTGTATGTCAGTGTGTATGTCTGTGTGTATGTATGTCTGTGTGTATGTCTGTGTGTATGTCTGTGTGTGTATGTCTGTGTGTGTATGTCAGTGTGTATGTCTGTGTGTGTATGTATGTGTGTGTGTATGTCTGTCTGTGTGTATGTCTGTATGTCAGTGTGTGTGTGTATATGTCAGTGTGTGTTTATGTCTGTATGTGTGTATGTCTGTATGTCAGTGTGTGTATGTCAGTCTATGTGTATGTCTGTCTGTGTGTATGTCTGTCTGTGTGTATGTCTGTATGTCTGTCTGTGTGTATGTATATATGTCTGTCTGTGTGTATGTCTGTCTGTGTGTATGTCAGTGTGTATGTCTGTATGTATGTCTGTGTGTGTGTCTGTCTGTGTGTATGTCAGTGTGTATGTCTGTATGTCTGTGTGTGTATGTCTGTGTGTGTATGTCTCTATGTTATTGTGTATGTCTGTATGTCAGTGTGTATGTCTGTATGTGTGTATGTCACTGTGTGTGTATGTCAGTGTGTGTATGTCAGTGTGTGTGTATGTGTGTATGTCTGTATGTCAGTGTGTGTATGTCTGTGTGTATGTCAGTGTGTATGTCAGTGTGTATGTCTGTATGTCAGTGTGTGTATGTCTGTGTGTATGTCAGTGTGTATGTCTGTATGTCTGTGTGTATGTCTGTGTGTATGTCTGTCTGTGTGTATGTCTGTATGTCAGTGTGTGTGTATGTCTGTGTGTGTGTATGTCTTTATATGTGTATGCCTGTGTGTTTGTCTGTCTGTATGTCTGTGTGTATGTCTGTGTGTGTATGTGTGTGTGTATGTCTGTGTGTGTATGTCTGTGTGTGTATGTCTGTCTGTTTGTATGTCAGTGTGTATGTCTGTGTGCGTATGTCTGTGTGCGTATGTCTGTGTGCGTATGTCTGTGTGTGTATGTCTCTATGTTAGTGTGTATGTATGTCTGTATGTCAGTGTGTATGTCTGTGTGTATGTCTGTGTGTACGCCAGTGTGTATGTCTGCGTGTGCATGTGTGTATGTCAGCGTGTGTTTATGTCAGCGTGTGTGTATGTCTGTGTGTGTATGTCTGTGTGTGTGTATGTCTGTGTGTGTATGTCTCTATGTTAGTGTGTATGTCTGTATGTCAGTGTGTATGTCTGTGTGTATGTATGTCTGTGTGTATGTCTGTGTGTATGTCTGTGTGTGTATGTCTGTGTGTGTATGTCAGTGTGTATGTCTGTGTGTGTATGTATGTGTGTGTGTATGTCTGTCTGTGTGTATGTCTGTATGTCAGTGTGTGTGTGTATGTCAGTGTGTGTTTATGTCTGTATGTGTGTATGTCTGTATGTCAGTGTGTGTGTATGTCAGTCTATGTGTATGTCTGTCTGTGTGTATGTCTGTCTGTGTGTATGTCTGTCTGTGTGTATGTCTGTATGTCTGTGTGTATGTCTGTATGTCTGTGTGTGTGTATGTCTGTCTGTGTGTATGTCTGTATGTCTGTCTGTGTGTATGTATGTATGTCTGTCTGTGTGTATGTCTGTCTGTGTGTATGTCAGTGTGTATGTCTGTATGTCTGTGTGTGTATGTCTGTGTGTATGTCTCTATGTTAGTGTGTATGTCTGTATGTCAGTGTGTATGTCTGTGTGTATGTCTGTCTGTGTGTATGTCTGTGTGTGTGTATGTCAGTGTGTATGTCTGTGTGTGTATGTCAGTGTGTATGTGTGTGTATGTCTGTATGTGCATGTCTGTCTGTGTGTATGTCAGTGTGTATGTCTGTCTGTGTGTATGTCAGTGTGTGTGTGTATGTCTGTGTGTGTATGTCTGTCTGTGTGTATGTCTGTATGTCAGTGTGTGTTTATGTCTGTGTGTGTATGTCTGTCTGTCTGTCTGTGTGTATGTCTGTATGTGTGTATGTCTGTATGTCAGTGTGTGTATGTCTGTGTGTGCATGTCTTTCTGTGTGTATGTCTGTCTGTGTGTGTGTATATCTGCGTGTGTGTATGTCTGTCTATGTGTATGTCGGTGTGTGTATGCCAGTGTGTATGTCTGTGTGTGTATATCTGCGTGTGTGTATGTCAGTGTGTATGTCTGTGTGTGTATGGATGTCTGTGTGTATGTCAGTGTGTATGTCTGTAAGTCTGTGTGTTAGTGTGTATGTCTGTATGTCTGTATGTCAGTTTGTATGTTTGTATGTCTGTGTGTGTGTGTGTATGTTTCTGTGTGTATATGTCAGTGTGTATGTGTGTGTATATCTGTGTGTGTATATCTGTGTGTGTATGTCTGTCTGTGTGTATGTCTGTCGGTGTGTATGTCTGTCTGTGTGTATGTCAGTGTGCATGTCTGTATGTCTGTGTGTATGTCTGTCTGTGTGTTTGTCAGTGTGTATGTCTGTATGTCTGTGTGTTAGTGTGTATGTCTGTATGTCTGTATGTCAGTTTGTATGTTTGTATGTCTGTGTGTGTGTGTGTATGTCAGTGTGTATGTCTGTGTGTGTATGTTTCTGTGTGTGTATGTCAGTGTGTATGTGTGTGCATATCTGTGTGTGTATATCTGTGTGTGTGTATGTCTGTCTGTGTGTATGTCTGTCTGTGTGTATGTCAGTGTGCATGTCTGTATGGCTGTGTGTATGTCTGACTGTGTGTATGTCTGTATGTCAGTGTGTATGTCTGTATGTCAGTGTGTGTATGTCTGTCTGTGTGTATGTCTGTATGTCAGTGTGTGTGTTTATGTCTGTGTGTGTGTATGTCTGTCTATGTGTATGTCTGTCTGTCTGTGTGTATGTCACTGTATGTCAGTGTGTATGTCAGTGTGTATGTCTGTGTGTATGTCTGTCTGTGTGTATGTCTGTATGTCAGTGTGTGTGTGTATGTCAGTGTGTGTATGTCTGTCTGTGTGTATGTCTGTATGTCAGTGTGTGTGTTTATGTCTGTGCGTGTGTATGTCTGTCTATGTGTATGTGTGTCTGTATGTCTGTGTGTATGTCTGTCTGTCTGTGTGTGTCAGTATGTCTGTGTGTATGTCAGTGTGTATGTCAGTGTGTGTATGTCTGTCTGCGTGTATGTCTGTATATGTCAGTGTGTGTGTTTATGTCTGTGCGTGTGTATGTCTGTCTATGTGTATGTGTGTATGTCTGTGTGTGTATGTCTGTGTGTGTGTATGTCTGTGTGTGTGTATGTCTGTGTGTGTGTATATATGTGTGTCTGTGTGTGTGTTTATGTCTGTGTGTGTATGTCTGTCTATGTGTATGTCTGTCTGTGTGTCTGTCTGTCTTTGTGTCTGTGTGTATGTCACTGTGTATGTCTGTATGTCAGTGTGTATGTATGTGTGTATGTCTGTCTGTGTGTATGTCTGTATGTCAGTGTGTGTGTTTATGTCTGTGCGTGTGTATGTCTGTCTATGTGTATGTGTGTCTGTCTGTCTGTGTGTATGTCTGTGTGTGTGTATGTCTGTCTGTCTGTGTGTGTGTCTGTGTGTGTGTCAGTATGTCTGTGTGTGTGTCTGTGTGTATGTCAGGGTGTATGTCAGTGTGATGTGGGATTATTAAAAATCTTTATTGTACTTGTATTGAATTATTGTACTAACTCCATTTTAACCTTATATTGTGACAATCCTCCATTTTGTCCTCCTAACCTGACTTCTTCAAATCCTCCATTTTGTCCTCATGACTTAACTTGTTCATTTTAAAACTACATTACGTGACTGAACTTCTCAACCCAATTAGTACAGTAGACAAAAGACTGTGTTTTCCTGCAAGGACAAATACCAGGAGGTGCTGGTTACTCCTTAAAGACTTGCTGGCTACTCCTTAGAACTTGTAAGATAGTATAGTTTGAAGGCCACAGAACACAGTAATGATGAAATGTTCTATTCATAAGAGACCTTGCACCTGGACATGAAGCCTGATATTATTGACCGTGTAAAATGACGCTTAGGACCCCCTTATCCCCACCCGTGTCCAGAATAATCCCACCTCTGATGGGTGGGCACGGGACTAACCTTTTTATTTTTGAACCAATAGGTAAGACACTAACACCGACACTTAACAATTAATCCAATTGATGATGTTTATTTGCTGATATTCTAATAATCAATGATGACGCAAAATGCCTCTTAAAAGGGCCTGCGCGCCCGCTTTTACTTCACTTGCCAATAAACTTTCTCGAAGTTATTTTAACCTGAACCTTGTGTGTCAGACTTAATTACTTCAGCGTATATACGCAATTTAATTTTATTGATTTGGACAGGAACAGATAGACATTTGAACATTTTGGTTTACTTTCAAAAAGTACCATAACAACTTGGCGCCCAACGTGGGGCATCGGGCTATGTCCGGCCGGTGAGCCGTCCTAAGGAAGACAAGGGTGGACGGAGGAATCCGGGGGGAAGGAAAGGAGACTGATCACCTCCAGGTACACGGTAGAGACTTCTGCAGAGCCACCGGTATGTTCCGGCCCCTTTGATTGACCCGTCCACGTGTCTGTGACTGCTTCCCGGGAGGACATCAAAGACAGGTAATATCTTGCCCGGTGCCTCGTTACTCATTTGTTTACCTGCATTTTAGTCTATCTGTTGCCTGGGTGTGTTTGAATTGTTTGCCTGTTTCCCCATTTTGGGATAAAGGGGGGTGGACCTGAGGGGATTTGCTTGGGTCTTCAGTGTGTCTGTCTATCTGTTTGTATTTTACCTCTTTTGGGATAAAGGGGGGTGGACCTAAGGGGATTTGCCTGGGTCTTCTGTTGCCTGTTTTACTCCTTTTAGGAACCACGGTGCTGTGGTTGTAGGGAAAAAGGGGGGTTGACCTGTGGATGTGTTCCTGGGGGTCATCTTTTCCTGTTTAACTCTTTTAGGAGCCTCGTGGCTGGGGCTGTAGGGAAAAAGAAGTTTGTGGAACTGTGGGATCTGTGTAGAATCATAGTTTCCTGTGATCCAATTTTGTGTCACTTTGATAGCCTAGCTAGCTTCACTGTGCGCTTTCGGACCATCCAGCTCTAGTTGAGCTGGGGACGTCCCGACCCGGACCATCCAGCTCTAGTTGAGTTGGGGACGTCCTGACCCGGACCATCCAGCTCTAGTTGAGTTGGGGACGTCCTGACCCGGACCATCCAGCTCTAGTTGAGTTGGGGACGTCCTGACCCGGACCCTTCGGCTCTAGTTGAGTTGAAGGTCCACTGATTATTTAATTGTGATAGTGAGACTTGAGGAAGTCATTCTCCGAGCGGGGACACTACGAGGTTGAGGGAGGTGACTTTGGAGTAAGCACATGTAAAAGGAAAAGGGATTATTGTTGATTTCATTTGAACTGTGATGCATGCACTGTATTTCAATTGTATTGTTGTCTTGTTTGTCTAATTAGGAGTCTTATGAACTCCTGTATCTGTCTCTAAGGATTTTCCTTGCCTTTCATCTTTTCTGTACTTCCTATATTATTATACTATCCACTCCCATTCCTCTTGAAAGAGAAGTGATTGGTCACACACTTCTCACCTCGCTCCAATCAGTGTCTACCACCTCGGGTAGGCGGATTCAGTGACTAGTCTACGTTTTGGGAAGACGCATCTGAGAAAGTCCCACGGTTCTCAGGTGGCAGTCGAGCATTGTAGACGTTCTTGTTCAGTTTTCCCTCTCTCTCTCTATATCTAGGACGCTGGTATAGGGGTAGGGGGATTATGGGGCAGGATTTAGGTAAGCCCAGTAAGGGCTGGTTAGCATGTGATTTGGTAGAAAACAGAGAGGGTGAGGAGATGGTTAAAGGCGTTGTAAAGCTTGCAAAAGTATGTAAAATTACTGTACCAACGGGTGGAAGATTGCAACCAGAAAGTTGGCGTAAGTTACTGGCAGAAATGAAAGGCAAGCTTACGGATAATGGTTTATTAAAGACTGCTGAAGCATGGTACAGAGTAGCGAAGGCTATTCAGCTAGAAGGTTGGGTTGAGGAAGAAATAAATCACAAAGGTGTGAAATTGTTTGTGTATCATCAGAATTGTGTTGCTGGGGTCTACCCTCAGCCAGCGCCCCAAAGTGGCGCCCAGGGGACGTTTATCCCCAAGGTTCAGTCAGCAGTAGGTGATAGCCAGCTGACTATGTCCCCACTCCCAATCCTCCTAACCCCCATCCCGCCACCTCCCCTGTTTGCCCGGTCCTGAATTCTGATGGATCTTTCTTTTCCCCCTCCCCGTCCCTAACATTCCCATCATCCTCATCCATCCCTACGCTACCTGCTGTACCTCTCCCCAACATGTCATCTGCCATTCCTTCCCTACGCTCCCTCTCCGTTCATGATCCCCTCCCCTCCTCATCCGCCCAACTAACCACCTCTTCCACCCCCGCCCCAACTCCTCCCCCTCCACCCACCCCTACCAATCCCTCTCCGTCCCCTCCCATCTCCACCCCAGTCCAATATCCCACCTCCTTCCCCTCCCCAGCCTGGCCCTACCCCTTCCCATATCCCATGACCCTGCCCTATCCCGGATATCCACTACCCCTTCCCCAAGCCACTCCCCAGGTTCCGGTCATGCCCAGTCCGGCACAGTCTGCCTCGGATGTGCCCTCATCCAATATGGCCGCCACTTCTTCCCTCAATCCTAATACATTACCCTTTCCGGCCACTAATATGGCGGCCCCCAGTACAGCCCTGATGCCGGTAATTCCCGGTGACTACCTATCCCCCGGTTATGACTCGCTAGCCACCCCCGCATCTGGGACCCCCGCTCATCCTCCGGTCCTGTCACCTTACCCGGGCCCTGCACGAAAGAAAGCTCAGATCATAGAATTAGATGAGAGAGATGAGGATAGTTCATCCCAGGACTCGTCGGAGGCTGCAGGAGCCGCTGCGGGAGCCTCAACTCATCGTTCCATCGATGATCCTTTTGGACACAAGGGCCGGGGTGAACGGACCCCTCCTAAATATGTTGCCTTTAACCCCACTCAAGCTAGCGCATTAATGAAATCGCTCCCCGACCCAGAAAAACAGCCTATGCCTTTTTACCGAGGGATAGTTCAAATTCAAAAGACCTATTCCGCCGCATGGCGTGATTTGCTGAGCATTTGTGCTATTAAAGCAGGAGATGCATACTGGCCGAGCATGGCCCGTCACCTCAGTACAGATCTGCTTTCCAGTGATGTTGATTACCCCTCCGGGGTAACCTTTTGCACCCAATTAAGAGAATGGGCTAAAGACAAACTTGCAGATCAGGCTGCTGGCCTCACTGATGTTATTCAAGATAAAGGAGAATCAGTTGAAAGGTTCCATGCAAGACTGTATCAAATGTTCACAGATTTAGGATTTGATCTCACTGACAAAATTCATTCACAAATGCTGTCAGGTGCGTTTGCCCAAGGTGTTAAAGACTCTATACGTAAGGGAATCATTGCTGCACGCCCTGAATATAAGGTTGTTCCCCTGGATACCCTACTTTTAGTTGCTAGAGGTTTGGAATCTGTTCAGACCCCAAGGAGATCCAATCCAGCTCCCCTCATGGTGGCCCGCGCTACCCCCATCACCTCCGGCACCAAGGGAGTCAAGTTAGAAGATGTAATTTGTTTTAATTGTGGGGCTCAGGGACACTACCGAAGTGACTGTCCGGAACCTAAAAGGGAACCAGGGGCACCCAAAAAGTTCTCCAAGCCTGCCCCAGGCCCCAAGACCGAGAAAAAGGTTCCAATTGTTGAAGAACCAGATGATTAGGAAGCTGGCAAGCCTGTGTCTGTAACCCCTGTAATGGCAGTGTCTACAGGGGATAAAGGGGGGCCACTTGCCACAGTGACTTTGCCCATTGAAGGCCACCCCACCACATTTCTTGTTGACACAGGTGCAGCCCGTAGTGTTCTGCGAGAACAAGACCTGCCGGACCCATCTTTTCTGTCAAATATTGATGTCTCTTGTGTTGGAGTGGATGGCCAGCCGAGACATAGCCCTTTAACAACTCCACTACGAGTTGGTTCTAGCCTGCTCGCTCGCTTTGTAGTATCCTCCACATGCCCAATTAACCTGTTAGGTGCTGATGTCCTCTCACGCCTGCAAGCATCCATCACCTTCACCCCAGACGGGCAAGTAGAAATGTTCACACCTTTATCTGTATCAGACACCTCAGCCCTGTGCTCCCTGCCTTTGATGCTGCATTTAGAAAAGCCCCGTGAGGAAGCAGCAGAATTAAGGTCTAATTTCCCAGAGGAATTAAAAACACAGGTGCCCGCTAAGTTATGGTCCTCAGGCCCAGAGGACATAGGTCACCTAAATGTTCCCCCTGTGGTGGTAAAGCTTATTCCAGGAGCTAAGTTACCAAGGAAACCACAATACCCATTAAAACCAGCACAGTCTGCTGCAATCTCTGTCCACATCAAGGCACTCCTGGAGAAGGGTGCCCTGGTAAAATGTAAATCTGAATGCAACACCCCGTTATTTCCTGTGAAAAAGAAAACTCCAAAGGGTGAGCCAGAGAAGTACAGGATGGTCCAGGATCTCCGTGCTGTTAATGAAGCTACCGTCCTGGATACCCCTCTTGTACCAAATCCCCATACTCTGCTCTCTGGAGTCCCACCATCTGCAAAATTCTTCACAGTCATTGACCTGGCCAATGCCTTTTTCAGTGTCCCCCTGGACCCTTCCTGTCAATACCTATTTGCTTTCACTCATGAGATGCAACAGTATACCTGGACTGTCATGCCCCAAGGGGCACAAAATTCTCCAAGTCAATTTGCAAAGGCCATGGGTACCATTCTTGATCCATGGCAAGCCGAGCACCCAGAAGTTGTTCTGCTCCAGTATGTGGATGATTTGTTACTCTGTGGAGCTGATGTACCTACTACTGAAAATTGCTCACTTAGTCTCCTTTGCTATTTGGCAGAACAAGGATGCAAAGCTTCGCTCATCAAGCTACAATTCTGTCAATCTTCCGTGATCTTCCTTGGACATTGCCTATCTCAAGGTACCAGACATCTTACTCGGGACCGGGTAAGAGCTGTTCTGGACATTCCGCCTCCAAGGACTTCAAAGTCTCTTCATGCCTTCCTAGGCCTCATTTCCTACTGCAGAGCATGGATCCCAGAAGCCTCTCTGCTTATGCAACCTCTCTATGATGCTCTTAAGTCTGACCCATTCTGTCTGACCAATGAAGCTCTGGACAATTTCGGTGCTTTAAAACGTGCCATTGCTTCTGCTCCTGCCTTGGGCCTACCTGACTACTCCAAACCCTTCAAATTATTTGTCTCTGAAAGACAGGGCCACGCAACAGGAGTTCTCACCCAAACGAATGACTTACGAGGCCGCCAGAGGCCTATTGGATATTTCTCATGTCAACTAGACATTGTGGCCAGAGGGACTCCTTCCTGTCTCAGGGCTGTTTTTGCCGCAAGAGAGCTCATAGAAAGAACCTCGGACCTGGTCCTTGGCCACCCTCTGGTTGTTTTGGCCCCTCATGACATTTCTGCTATTGTCAACCAAGTCCAGCTCAAGCACGTGTCTCCAGCCAGACACCTGCGCCTACAGTGTCATCTTCTTTTGCCTGACAACATTTCCATCCAAAGATGTCAAGTGCTTAATCCGTCCACTCTTCTTCCACTCCCTGAGGGGGGTATCTATTATGGATTTATCACGGATGAAACCTACATTTACCTGCTCTGTGGATGTATCAAGAAAGTCATGCATCCACATTTGTCATTTTATGAAGATGAGACACCTCTTTGTGAAGGCCCGGATTACGCCTTCTGTACCATGTGGTACAAGCCAAACATTACTCCCGAACCTTGCTATGAAGATGAGCTTTACCACTGGACCGATGTAAAGCTCACTGCACAAGACTTCTATTGTGACTCTGAAGGTAATAGCATGGTCTTGGTCCAGCTACCTCAACAACTCAACTACCTCTACCGCCATTGGGATACCGCTATCCCACATATTCCTGTTACCAAGTTGAAGACAAGGTCATGGAATGATCTTGGGCCCATGGCAAAACTATGGGCCACCATGAACGAAGAACAGCTACAGGAAAATGGTATTGCCAAATACCCAACAACTGACCTTCTGGAAGCATGGCCACGCCATTTCCTGGAAAAGGAATTTCAAGACCTGGTCATAAAGAATGATTATGACCCAGAAACACCTCATGACTGTTTTGAACAGATGAAAATGGAAACAGTGCACTTACCAACTGTGCATGAGAATCCATTACCAGATCCGGATTTTACCCTGTTTGTGGACGGATCAAGATATGCCGATGAAGGAGGAACATATCACACAGGATATGCCGTAACCACAACAGACGAAGTCATCAAATCATCATCCTTACCGCCAGCAATGTCTGCGCAAGAAGCTGAATTACAGGCTCTGACTTCAGCATGCAAAATTTCCGAAGGAAAACGTGCCAACATCTATACAGATTCAAGATATGCTCTGGGTGTGGCACATGACTTCGGCCTAATTTGGAAGACAAGAGGATTTCTTACCACCGCCGGTACACCAGTCAAACACAGCACTGCAATCAAGGAGCTAATGGATGCCCTCCTACTTCCCGAGGAAGTGGCCGTTTTGAAAGTCAAGGCCCATGGGAAATTGGATACAGATGAAGCAAAAGGCAACCATCTAGCTGATCAGGCTGCTAAGCTAGCGGCCAGGGATCTGCAGGAAGTGGATGAAGAAGTGTCCGGACAAGAAGAAGAAGAAGTTCCTATTTTTGCTTTGCAAACTCTTCCTACTGATTTGCGAATTTTACAAGAACAGCAAGCTGCAGTCACCCCTGAAGAAATCCAGAAATGGAAAAAGAAAGGAGCTGTCCAAAAGGACGGAATATATTACAACAACTTCAAATTTTGTCTTCCCAGAAATTTGTATCCAGCAGTTGTCCAATGGGCACATGGGCCTGCACACCTGTCAAAAGAATTGATGGGCGCCCTCATACAGAAGTATTATGAAGCACCTGGAATCACAACATTGATCAATAGCTTCTGCAAGGCCTGTGTCATTTGTGCAAAATGCAATCCAGGGAGACCAGTTAAAGTACCTGCGAAACACCTGGCAAAGCCCATGTACCCCTTCCAGCGGATTCAAATTGACCACATCCAAATGCCCAAGAGTGGGCCCCATGAATATGCACTAGTAATAGTGGACATGTTCTCAGGCTGGCCAGAAGCCTACCCAGTGGCCAATATCACTGCAAAAACAACCGCAAGGCGCCTACTTACAGATATTGTATGTAGATTCGGACTCCCAGAAGTCATTGAGAGTGATCAAGGCCCAGCCTTTACAGCAACTGTGACTAAAGAAATTTGGACCGCCCTAGGGGTGACTCTAGCCTTCCATACCCCTTACCACCCACAAAGTAGTGGTAAAGTGGAGCGCATGAATGGCACTCTAAAAACCAGAATGTTAAAAATGTCACAAGAAACAAAGATGCCCTGGCCAGAAAGCCTACCAATAGCTTTATTTAGTGTTAGGCACACACCTAGAGGGAAGCATTCACTGTCCCCATATGAGGTTCTATTTGGGACAGCACCCAGACTAGGTTGTTATTATCCGCAGCAGTTGCAACTCCAATCAGATGTTTTAGTAGACTATGTAACTGAACTTGCAAGTGTCCTAAACAAAATACATGCCCAAGTTTTCTCTTCAATTCCAGATCCCGAATTGGATACAGGTTCCCATAACCTACTTCCCGGAGATTGGGTCCTGGTCAAGAAGTTTGTGCGGAAAAATACCCTAGAACCGAGATTTGACGGTCCATTCCAAGTTCTCCTGATTACCGCAACCTCCGTTAAATTGGCCGGTAGGCCAAATTGGATCCACGCTTCCCACTGCAAGAAATCTCCTGGCCCAGAGGAAGCGAATATCGCACAAACATGTATCTCTGGTACATCTTCTCCTTAATTAGCCTTATGAAGGCCCAGCAAGTAGCCATTACCAAAGATATCAGTGGGTACACCTTCTGGTATAATTCATCGTGCACCCAGGTGGCTACTTATACCTTTGACTACTGTGACATTGTAGAATGCCCATTTCCCACACCACAAATCCAGAGCATCTATAGAGATATCCCTCATTCGAAAGACCCATATGTTTGTGTAGTTGACAAGCAATGGGGGCACAATTGTGACCATTGGGGGGCGGCGGGATGGAATGCCGGGCCTGCCTGGGGTTACAAACCAAAAAGTGCCGTATCTAAAGTAGATGATCATGGTAGATCCCTCCTTCAGAGGATGACTTTGAGAAAGCCTGCGGGGAGTACACCAATGAAATTAATTCTTAACATTGAGCATCCAAGCCCAACAGATGCGGACCAGTATGTGATGGGAATGTATTGGAAAAAGGGTTCCTATAAAAAGTTAGGGCATTTCTACCTTAAAGATATGTGCAACTCTTCTGAGTGGCACGGGGCCACCCATATGGTCCCTAACCCATTAAAACCTCATATCCAGACCTTTCAAGACATGATGGCCATTGCTAACCCCACTTTTGAAGATACCATGGCCGCTGAAACAGGTTTTAATGATGTAAATCTATGGTTAGAATGGATGAAATATAATGCTAATAAGCATAATAGAACTGCATGTTATGTGTGTGGCGGTGCCCGGCCTCACTTGGGTACCGTGCCTTTAATCCTACCAGTAGATATAGAAGAATGTGTTTTAAGCCTTTTTGCCTACCACTATAATTTTAACAGGTCCATATGTATTGCATGGACAAAGGAGTATCCTCAAAGGATAGGTATTGGATCAGCGCTGAGTGATCTAATAGGACTGAGAACAAATGAAAAGCTACAAGCTATGGGTATGAGGTTCCCTCTAATAACCTCAAAGAGAAATAGCAAAAAACACAATAATAGGTCGCGCTAACTACAAATAAATGAGTAATAACAATGTATAATAAAAAAATAAAAAGATAAAATAGAACAAAATCTAAAGGACACAAAGGAGAGGAATAAAAATATTAATATAAATCCACTTGCAAACACTCTGACGGTGAGGAATGGAACAGTTATAACGAATAGTTCCAATACTTTATAGTCTGCTGGTATATTCCAATAAATTAGTGGAAGGCTTGATATGTAGGGATTTCCAATAAAGAAGAATGGATCCTCTAATTCATGGGGTGTCTTGACTCCGTGATATACATGGAAAGACAAAGCAAAGAAACTCCAATAGTGCAAACTGAGGATCAATAGGAGCAGGATAAATATAGGGGAGGTAAATTACTCACCTATTATTGAGCATAAACTAGCTCAAGTATAGTAAGCATTCAGTGGCGTCTGCCCCCCACTGGCGGGATAAGGTGAAGATAATTCCTCGGTATAAAAGAAGGGGGAGAAAAAAAAACCAAATATAGTGCTCACTGTAGATATGATAAAAATAAGGTGAAACAGTAAAAATGCGGGTACTCACATATGGATGAGCAGGATATACTGCTCAATCTATTCGTTTGGGTGGTATAGTCCCCACCTAGGATTCTTTAGCAGGTATCAGCTTCACAGTAGTATAGGACCAGGTAAAATAAATAAATAAATAAAAAGAAAGGATATATGGCAAAATAATTCTAGGTTAAGCCAATATGCCTTTAATAAGATAATAAATATATAAAAACAGCCAAAACGCGTTTCGCCACACAGGGCTTTATCAACTGGCAATAGTAAAAATCAGCCTGGTACATAGATGCTTAAATAAGCTAAGAGAAACACATGCTTATTCAAATTTTAGCGCCAAAATGACGTCATCAATACACAGTATAAAATACAATTACATATTAAAACAGAAGAAATACAAGTCCATAATGGTAATAATAAAAAAAACGTATAAAACCCTTAATTCTAACTTTAAAACGAGTGTTTTCAAGTAGGAAGAATAAAAAATGAAAGGGGAGTATTCTATCACGTGATCGCGGATAGCCGCGATCACATGGGGTTCCCCAATGCCTATTGGGAAATGTAGTGTACTGCACAAGGCATTGGAGGACCGGATGTGTGAACAGAACAGATAGACACGTGATCGCGATCATCCGCGATCACGTGGCATACCGCAATGTACTATGGGCAATGTAGTCTAGACGGAGGTCGGCACTACAAAGCACACCTCCGTCTAGTAAACGAGCAAGCTGCATGAAGTAAAAATTATTTAGGCGAAGAACATAGTGCAGAATATACAGGGAATAATAAAAACGAGCATAATGAGAATAAAAAAGAAAAAGGGGGGAAAAGACAAGTACTGGAATAGTGAGAGAAGTGAAGAGGGGGAAATGTGTATATGTAGATAGGGTATGAATATGTAAATATGTAAGGTGAAAATGTATGTGAGTGTAATGGATATACAGGAATGTCAGGGATATCTGTAAACTAGATAGGGGCTTTATAAACAGACAGAGACCACTACTGAGTAAGTAGTAGGAAATAAGTATAAAGTAAAAATAAGAAAAATAATAACTTCTAATGTAGCATCTGAATATTAGATAATAATATGATTAAAAATAATAAAAAAATAAAAATAAAATAATATGATAATAAAAAAAAAAAAAAAAAAAAAAAAATAATAATAATAAAAAAAGAAAATATATGTAGGTGAAAATAATAAATATAAATAAATATAAAAAATGGATAAAAATAGAAGAAGAATATAGAGATAATAATAATAAAAAAAATAATAAATAGGTGAATAAATAAAAAAATGAAAAAATGTAATAAGATATGGAAGCATAAATATGGATGTGAATGAAGAGATATGGATATAGAGAGCAGAGAAAAGAGTAATAATGATATAGTTTATTATAAAAAGTTAAAAAGTATAAAGGAATATATATGAATGTGAATGAGGGGATATGAATATAGAGGGCAGAGAAAAAGGGAAATAATAATATAGTTTATAAAAAGTTAAAAAGATCAAATTCTGCATTAAGTCCTTGTGGGGCAAGGGTTCTGAGTTGAAAGACCCAATACATTTCTCTTTTACCCAGAATATTGGTAATGTTACCTCCTCTCCATGGGAGGGTAACATGTTCTATCCCAATAACTTTCAGAAGAGTCGGGTCTTTATTGTGTATCGTGAAGTGCTTGGAAACTGAATGGTTGTCATAGCCCCTTTTGATGTTACGGCAGTGTTCTGCCAGTCTTACTTTGAGGCATCTCTTAGTCATGCCCACGTACTGTAGTCCACATGGGCATTCCAACAGGTATATAACACCTTTAGTGTTACAACCAATGAAGTCTTTGATAGGATAAGAGGTTTTTGTAATATTAGAAGAAAAGTGAGTAATTTTAGAATTTGTGGTACCTTTTGTAGTTCTGCATACAATACAGTTGTTACATTTAAAACAACCTTTAGGTTTAGATAAAAAATTCCTTTTTTGTTGTACACTTTTTTTTGTATAATTTTTAGTAAGCATTGTTTTGAAATTCGGCGCTCCTCTAAATACAACGTTAGGTCTATCTGGGATGTAGTCTTTTAAAAGGTCGTCTTGTTTCAGAATGTGCCAGTGTTTGTTTATGATTTTCTTTAAGGTTTTATTCTTATTGTTAAAATCTAAGATAATAGGCAATTGTGGGGGATCTGCTTTTTTCACTTTATATGTTAGGAGCTCTTTTCTTTCTTTCTCTTTTACCGACTCCAGAGCTACATCTAATTTATTTACTTCATAGTTTTTTTCTAAAAACATATTTTTCAATGAGGTAGATTGAGCAATAAAATCAGCTGTGGATGAACAATTACGGTGGAGGCGAAGAAATTGGCTTTTTGGGATGCCATCCAACCAGGGTTTATGATGGCAACTCGTCTGATCTATTATTGTGTTTGTACAAACTTCTTTAAAAAAAGTTTTTGTTTGGATGCATCCGTCTTGGATAAAAATATTTAAATCTAAAAAATTTACTGACGTATTACTGAATTCTGAAGTTAAAACAATACCTCTATCATTCACATTTAAATGGTCTAAAAACAGTTTAAGAGACATTTCTGAGCCTTGCCAAATAAAAAATAAGTCATCAATATAACGGAAATAGGAGACCAGGTTTGCCCGCCAGCAATGATCACCCCAAATAGCTTCGGATTCCCAATCCGCCATGAAGAGGTTAGCATAGCTGGGGGCAAACCTGGTTCCCATAGCAGTACCCTTCTTTTGAATATAAAATGTATCTAAAAACCAAAAGTAATTGTTGGTAAGAATTATGTTGATACCTTGTATAATAAAATTGATTTGAGAATCTGGGATGGAGCTGTGTTGTTTTAAAATCCTTTCTACTGCCTGGCATCCAATATCGTGTGGGATTATAGTGTATAATGATTGTACATCGCAGGTTACCAGTATGTAATTATGACACCATTTAAAATCACTTAAAAAAGATAAAAGAGTCAGAGAGTCTTTCAGATAAGATCTCGTTTGTTTAACCAGGGGTTGTAATAAAATATCTATATATTCTGAAAGATTGGATAGGACTGATCCAATACCCGACACTATAGGTCTTCCAGGGGGTTCTTCAGCATTTTTGTGTATTTTTGGAAGAAAATAAATAACTGGAATTTTAGGGTAAAGGATATTAAGATAATCTAATTCATGTTTATTTAAAATTCCCATCTTTACTCCATCTTTTAAAAATTCACTTAAAATTCCTTTGATATTGGGGGTAGGGTCATAAGATAATTTGTTATATACCTCAACATCATTAAGCTGACGGTTGGCTTCTTTTATGTACATGGACTTAGATAAAATAACTAAACCCCCACCTTTATCAGCGGGTTTTATGACGATTTCGTCATCTTTTTGAAGATCTTTTAACGCTTTCCATTCTTTCTGAGTAAGGTTTTGATGATCATACTTATTATGTTTAATTTTATCGAAATCTTTAAGAACCAATTTTTCGAAAACTTCAATAGGGCCTGATTTAAAATTAGCAGGATAAAATTTAGAAGGATTTTTTAAAACAGTATGTGTAGTAGAGCTTTCATTAGATGTGTCTGAATTGGAATGTTGTGGGGCTGAATTAGATTCTGTAGAGATGTGACTGTTATGGTTAAAAAATCTTTTTATTGTAGCTTTTCTTACAAATTTGTTAATATCGAGAAAGGCTTGGAAAGGTTTAAAAGCGTTAGTAGGGGCGTATTTAAGACCTTTACTTAAAACCAAAATTTGAGTGGCTGTTAAAACTTTTTGGGAGAGATTGAAAATTCCAAGTTTTTTCTCATCTATATTATTTATTATTGTCTCTCTTTCCTTTCTCTTTTGTAGTCTTCTGCCACCTCTCCCTCCTCTATACTTAAGCTTCTTTTCCTTGTTCTGGGAAGGTATGGGGTCTGTATGTGAGGTAAATTGTGTGTGCGGATGTCTAAAAAATTATCCTCAATCTCTGAGTCAATCGACAGTAATTGGTACCTGTTATTGTGGGAGTAATTAGGTGGTGACTTGGGAACATCTGGATATTTATGGCCAAATCTAGGTCTCTGGGGTCTTGGTGTGGGTGTTGTGGATTGAGTGTGACTGGACTTATTTGTGGTAGTGCGGTGAGGATAATTCTGATAGTCTGGTGATTTGTGATATTTGTTGGTGTTTTGATAGTCTGGTGATTTGTGATATTTGTTGGTGTGATGGTTGGATGTCTTGTAGTTGTGTGATACTCTGTATCTATTCGGTGAGGAGTGATGTCTATCATAGTCTTTTTGGAAATGGGTGGGGGGTCTTTGTCTGTTTTGAGGGTAGTAATTGTTTTGACGGTGACGGTATGGTGGCGGTGGGGAAGAGTGATGTGAAGATTTGTTATAACGGTAAAAATTAGCGTGATGAGTGTGTTCATAATTTTGATTTCTATTCTTAGTTGTGAATGTATCAGTGGTGTATTTTTTGTGTAAATTATATGTCCTCACTTGATTATTGCCATAATCTTGTTTGTCTCTTATATATTTTTTTATTTTGATATGTTTTGTGTCCGTCTCTACTTTTTCAATTTTACTTTGTATTAAGACTGAATTTTGTTTGTAGGAGTGAGTTTCTGTAAAGGGTAGTAGCTTTTCTTTGAGGTTATTTATCTCCATATCCAGAGTGGAGAGTTTTTTACTTTTCTTTATGATTAAGGTTTCCATGAGGCCGAAGGTGCATACCTCCAGTTTATTAAACCAGTCATTCATAAACTCTTCATCGTCTTGATCTGTAGTAGGTAATTTATACAGTCTTAAACCTCTTGGGGTAATTTTCTCGTCAATGTACTTTTTCAGAGTTGCTATTTCCCATTTTAATTTTATCTCTGAGGTTAAAGATTTCTCTAGTTGTCTAAATAGGTCTTGTTGATTATGAGTTGGGTGTTCGTTAAAAATTAGATCGCTATTGTTTGTGTCAAAAGCATGATTTATGTCTATAGTATAATTACGTCTATAATCAAAAATAGACATAGTTCCTATAGAGCACTCAGCTGCTATCACCAGAGGGAAATGGAAAGACAAAGGATAGGTATTGGATCAGCGCTGAGTGATCTAATAGGACTGAGAACAAATGAAAAGCTGCAACCTATGGGTATGAGGTTCCCTCTAATAACCTCAAAGAGAAATGGCAAAAAACACAATAATAGGTCGCGCTAACTACAAATAAATGAGTAATAACAATGTATAATAAAAAAATAAAAAGATAAAATAGAACAAAATCTAAAGGACACAAAGGAGAGGAATAAAAATATTAATATAAATCCACTTGCAAACACTCTGACGGTGAGGAATGGAACAGTTATAACGAATAGTTCCAATACTTTATAGTCTGCTGGTATATTCCAATAAATTAGTGGAAGGCTTGATATGTAGGGATTTCCAATAAAGAAGAATGGATCCTCTAATTCATGGGGTGTCTTGACTCCGTGATATACATGGAAAGACAAAGCAAAGAAACTCCAATAGTGCAAACTGAGGATCAATAGGAGCAGGATAAATATAGGGGAGGTAAATTACTCACCTATTATTGAGCATAAACTAGCTCAAGTATAGTAAGCATTCAGTGGCGTCTGCCCCCCACTGGCGGGATAAGGTGAAGATAATTCCTCGGTATTCTCTGCTCTCTATATTCATATCCCCTCATTCACATTCATATATATTCCTTTATACTTTTTAACTTTTTATAATAAACTATATCATTATTACTCTTTTCTCTGCTCTCTATATCCATATCTCTTCATTCACATCCATATTTATGCTTCCATATCTTATTACATTTTTTCATTTTTTTATTTATTCACCTATTTATTATTTTTTTATTATTATTATCTCTATATTCTTCTTCTATTTTTATCCATTTTTTATATTTATTTATATTTATTATTTTCACCTACATATATTTTCTTTTTTTATTATTATTATTATTTTTTTTTTTTTATTATCATATTATTTTATTTTTATTTTTTTTATTATTTTTAATCATATTATTATCTAATATTCAGATGCTACATTAGAAGTTATTATTTTTCTTATTTTTACTTTATACTTATTTCCTACTACTTACTCAGTAGTGGTCTCTGTCTGTGTATAAAGCCCCTATCTAGTTTACAGATATCCCTGACATTCCTGTATATCCATTACACTCACATACATTTTCACCTTACATATTTACATATTCATACCCTATCTACATATACACATTTCCCCCTCTTCACTTCTCTCACTATTCCAGTACTTGTCTTTTCCCCCCTTTTTCTTTTTTATTCTCATTATGCTCGTTTTTATTATTCCCTGTATATTCTGCACTATGTTCTTCGCCTAAATAATTTTTACTTCATGCAGCTTGCTCGTTTACTAGACGGAGGTGTGCTTTGTAGTGCCGACCTCCGTCTAGACTACATTGCCCATAGTACATTGCGGTATGCCACGTGATCGCGGATGATCGCGATCACGTGTCTATCTGTTCTGTTCACACATCCGGTCCTCCAATGCCTTGTGCAGTACACTACATTTCCCAATAGGCATTGGGGAACCCCATGTGATCGCGGCTATCCGCGATCACGTGATAGAATACTCCCCTTTCATTTTTTATTCTTCCTACTTGAAAACACTCGTTTTAAAGTTAGAATTAAGGGTTTTATAAGTTTTTTTTATTATTACCATTATGGACTTGTATTTCTTCTGTTTTAATATGTAATTGTATTTTATACTGTGTATTGATGACGTCATTTTGGCGCTAAAATTTGAATAAGCATGTGTTTCTCTTAGCTTATTTAAGCATCTATGTACCAGGCTGATTTTTACTATTGCCAGTTGATAAAGCCCTGTGTGGCGAAACGCGTTTTGGCTGTTTTTATATATTTATTATCTTATTAAAGGCATATTGGCTTAACCTAGAATTATTTTGCCATATATCCTTTCTTTTTATTTATTTATTTATTTTACCTGGTCCTATACTACTGTGAAGCTGATACCTGCTAAAGAATCCTAGGTGGGGACTATACCACCCAAACGAATAGATTGAGCAGTATATCCTGCTCATCCATATGTGAGTACCCGCATTTTTACTGTTTCACCTTATTTTTATCATATCTACAGTGAGCACTATATTTGGTTTTTTTTTCTCCCCCTTCTTTTATACCGAGGAATTATCTTCACCTTATCCCGCCAGTGGGGGGCAGACGCCACTGAATGCTTACTATACTTGAGCTAGTTTATGCTCAATAATAGGTGAGTAATTTACCTCCCCTATATTTATCCTGCTCCTATTGATCCTCAGTTTGCACTATTGGAGTTTCTTTGCTTTGTCTTTCCATGTATATCACGGAGTCAAGACACCCCATGAATTAGAGGATCCATTCTTCTTTATTGGAAATCCCTACATATCAAGCCTTCCACTAATTTATTGGAATATACCAGCAGACTATAAAGTATTGGAACTATTCGTTATAACTGTTCCATTCCTCACCGTCAGAGTGTTTGCAAGTGGATTTATATTAATATTTTTATTCCTCTCCTTTGTGTCCTTTAGATTTTGTTCTATTTTATCTTTTTATTTTTTTATTATACATTGTTATTACTCATTTATTTGTAGTTAGCGCGACCTATTAAAGGAGTATCCTCTCCTAACCCAGGATGTCAAACCCCCAGATGGTATTACAATATATAAAGGTAATTACACTTGCTATGCCATGCACGATGGGATTGGTAAATTTGTGGGTAACTTTCCCGAAGGATATTGTGCTACATATCGAACTGTTCCTGTACGTTTACTGCAGCATCACACTAGGTCATTAGGAGATATTTACTGGTTGTGTGGGGATTTACAGTTAAGATCCAGAATGGACACAGAGTGGTGGGGGGAGTGTACTTTGACTAAGGCCATTATGCCTATACACATTATCTCTGACACACACCTCAACACCCATGGGCCCAGCCATACTAAGGTTAAACGTGAAGCCCCAGTAAAAGGAAGTTTTGACCCTCACATTTACATTGATGCCATTGGGGTGCCTAGGGGGGTACCCAATGAGTTTAAAGCAAGAGATGAGGTTGCTGCAGGATTTGAATCAATTTTTACCATAGTTACCGCAAACAAGAATTTAAACTGGATAAATTATATTTATTACAACCAACAGCGTTTCGTTAATTACACCAGAGACGCCCTCCAGGGGTTGGCCGAACAGCTGCAGGCCACATCCCAAATGACTTTCCAGAATAGAATGGCCCTAGATATGATCTTAGCCGAGAAAGGAGGGGTTTGTAAAATTTTGCCCGACACCATGACATGTTGTACATATATCCCAGAAAACACAGGCCCTAATGGTAAAGTTACATTAGCCATAGAAAAATTAAATGACCTGTCTGAAGAATTAAAAAGGAATTCTGGGATAAAAGATCCCTGGGAAAGATGGTTTGGTTGGATGACAGGATGGCAAAAGGCTTTAATGCAGATTGGTATGGCTATACTAATTTTTCTTTTTATTTTTGCTCTTCTCTTTTGTTGTATCCTCCCATGTCTGAGAAAATCCCTCATGAAGACTGTTGACCAAGCGGCACCCACTTTCACCCATCTCGAAGTTGATGACCAAGATTTCCAAGACGTCAACTCACCCTGTCTGCCGCTGCAAACAATCCCTTTCGTTGATAAAGTGCAGGAATTCTAGGAAGGGACTAGTTTAGGGACAGCATCTGTCAGTGAATGGTAAAGGCCCCGTGCGGAGAAGTGGTGGGTTAGCTGCCATGGGACACCCATGGGTGTGAAGTGTTCGAGAGCCATACTGATGGATGAGTTAGCCTATTAGGGTCAGCTCTAGGGACAGACTTGCACTTTGCATTAACACCTAGCTAGCGGCCACGGGGTTTCTGTGCCTTTGGGTTAACACGTCTTCCTGATACTAACTTAATAAAGTTTTTATCTCTTAGAATTTAACATTTCATAGGGGGGACTGATGTGGGATTATTAAAAATCTTTATTGTACTTGTATTGAATTATTGTACTAACTCCATTTTAACCTTATATTGTGACAATCCTCCATTTTGTCCTCCTAACCTGACTTCTTCAAATCCTCCATTTTGTCCTCATGACTTAACTTGTTCATTTTAAAACTACATTACGTGACTGAACTTCTCAACCCAATTAGTACAGTAGACAAAAGACTGTGTTTTCCTGCAAGGACAAATACCAGGAGGTGCTGGTTACTCCTTAAAGACTTGCTGGCTACTCCTTAGAACTTGTAAGATAGTATAGTTTGAAGGCCACAGAACACAGTAATGATGAAATGTTCTATTCATAAGAGACCTTGCACCTGGACATGAAGCCTGATATTATTGACCGTGTAAAATGACGCTTAGGACCCCCTTATCCCCACCCGTGTCCAGAATAATCCCACCTCTGATGGGTGGGCACGGGACTAACCTTTTTATTTTTGAACCAATAGGTAAGACACTAACACCGACACTTAACAATTAATCCAATTGATGATGTTTATTTGCTGATATTCTAATAATCAATGATGACGCAAAATGCCTCTTAAAAGGGCCTGCGCGCCCGCTTTTACTTCACTTGCCAATAAACTTTCTCGAAGTTATTTTAACCTGAACCTTGTGTGTCAGACTTAATTATTTCAGCGTATATACGCAATTTAATTTTATTGATTTGGACAGGAACAGATAGACATTTGAACATTTTGGTTTACTTTCAAAAAGTACCATAACAAGTGTGTGTGTGTATGTTAGTGTGTATGTCTGTCAGTGTGTATGTCTGTGTGTGTATGTATGTATCTGTGTATGTATATATCTATCTGTGTGTGTGTGTATGTGTATGTATGCCGTTATGTATTTATGTGTATGTCTGTATGTCAGTTTGTATGTATGTCTGTTTGTCAGTATGTATGTATGTGTGTGTGTCAGTATGTGAGTATGTATGTACGTCAGTGTTTGTCTGTATATCAGTGTGTGTGTGTATCTGTGTATGTGTCTATATGTGTGTGTGTGTCTGTTAGTATGTGTGTATCTTTCTGTGTCTGTGTCCTTTTGTGTCTGTGTGTGTGTATTCCTGTGGGCGGGATTTGGAGGTGGGGCTTGGAGGCGGGCACACGGGGGCCCAGACCTTGAGCTGTGTTAGGGGCCCCACAATTTCTGATGGCAGCCCTGCTCCTACATCACCACCTTTCCAATTTATTCGCCTACTTCCAATCTTTTTGTGCCATTTTGATTCACTCAAGATCTATGTCTTATAGTTCCTACTACTCTTCAGAGGATTAGCTTCCCTTTGGTAGTCGGAGGAGCCTAGATCCACCCCCCTGCTATTGGGTTAAAACCCATTTATCCATCACTATCTATCTGTGCACATGATTACCATTTTTTTCCTACCTGTTTCCGTTCATCACATTTTAGTATTTTTTGGAGGCGCCATTCACTTCATCGAAGGTGTCCTTTCCCCCCCCAAGATGAAGTCAGCTACAGCATAACAGGGTCCCAGCAAATACGAATCCGCATAATAGCCATCCCCTCCAAGCACGAGACGAGACTCTGTGTTGAGGGTCAAAGTAGGAATAATCTTTATTCTGCAACTCGGGCTTTTATGCCGTACTACAACTCCTCCCCGTATCCGGAGGAGATAATACATTTACAGTGGGAGCCACTCCCACTGTACCGGGCAGAATATTTCCCGATTATTACACGTTTAATAACACACACAATATATAATGAAAATGCACTGTACCACGTGTATTAGGGAACGGAGATCTAAGGGAACAATATACGTGAAAATCCCCTAGATCGGTTGGACCGTTCGCTAGATACACGTTTGCACCTTTTACTCAGGAACCATATAACATAAACGAAAACTCTCTCTTGGATCTGGTGTCTCTAGTTCGGTACTTTGGATCTGTCGACCGGCATGGGCGTATGTTACCGGTAAGGTGGAAATTCGTCGTGTGGAAAGTTCGTGAGTATTCGGTCATTAGTCCATGCGGTCAAAATGGCCGCGACCCATTGTTCTCCCCACGTGGCTGCGTGTACCGTACGGATCCAGAAGTACCCGAAATCCACAATAATCCAAATACAACGGTAATTCTCTGCGATGGTATCTATTACTCCAAAAGGGGTCTGTCACACGGCTCCCTCCTAGTGGTACACTCCGGCAGACCTGGCTTGATCCTTTCGGATTAACTTAGGGATGACCGGAATTCACTTGTCCGGAGAATTGTCAAGTTGTCGTTGCCATTTAGCTTACCGGGTCGATAGCTGATGGTGAAATTGTACGTTTGCAGGGCCAAGCTCCATCTTAGCAATCGGCCATTGTCTCCTGCGACCCGGTTAAGCCATACCAAGGGATTGTGGTCGGTTACCAAGGAAAATTCTTGTCCATAAAGATAAGGGGTTAGCTTTTTCAATGCCCATACCAGGGCCAGGCACTCTTTCTCTACGGCCGCATAACTCACTTCCCTCGGTAACAGCTTTCGGCTGAGGTATGCGACCGGATGCTCTTTTCCATCTTCCCCGATTTGGCTCAGCACAGCCCCCAGTCCATACATGGAAGCGTCTGTATGGACAAGGAAACGTTTGTTAGGTACTGGGGCAGCCAAGACAGGAGCATTAACAAGTGCATGTTTGAGAGATTGGAATGCGGCTTCGCAAGCGGGAGACCACAGGACCTGTCTAGGTAAATTCTTCTTGGTCAAGTCAGTCAAGGGCTTGGCTATCGTACTATAATCAGGGACAAAACGCCTATAATACCCGGCGGTCCCTAGGAAGGCCAATACTTGGGTCTTAGTATTAGGTGTGGGCCAGTTCGCTACTGCTTCAACCTTGGCAGGCTCCAGCCTCTGGTTTCCACACCCTACTCAGTGACCCAGGTATTGGACCTCGGCCATTCCTAAATGGCACTTCTCGGGTTTTAGTGTCAGGCCCGCGGCCCGAATCTTATCTAGTACTACTCCTACGTGGACTAAATGTTCTTCCCAAGACTCACTGTAGATCGCAATGTCATCCAGGTATGCACACGCAAACTCCTGGAATCCATCGAGGAGCCGATCCACCATTCGCTGGAACGTAGCCGGGGCATTTTTCATCCCGAATGGCATGACCTTAAATTGGTATAAGCCAAACGGGGTGACAAATGCCGACTTGGGGACGGCATCCTCGGCCAGGGGGATCTGCCAATAACCCTTGCAGAGGTCTATGGTAGAGAGATAGTTACCCCTGGCTATGCGATCTAATAATTCGTCTACCCGGGGCATGGGGTAAGTGTCAGTGGTAGTCTTTTCATTCAGTCGCCTGTAGTCTACGCAGAACCGAGTGGTTCCGTCTTTCTTGGGGACTAGGACTACGGGAGAGGCCCAGGGACTGTCTGATGGCTCAATGACCCCCAGCTGGGTCATTTCCCGTATTTCCTTTAGCATCCCGTCCCGGACGGCTTCCGGAATACGGTAAGGGGGTTGTCGGAGGGGGGCCTGTCCTGGGGTTTCTACCTTGTGTATGGCCAGGGTGGTGTATCCTGGTTCCTGGGAGAAGGTACTCTGTTTCTCCCATAGGAGCTGTCTAGCTTGCTCCAGCTCAGTAGGGTTCAGTCGATCTCCCAGCTTCACTAGGCTAATTGGGTCGGGGTGAGTCTCCCTTTCTAGCAGGTCAGGTAGGGGTAAACTTTCGGGGTCATCCGTAGCTGGGGCACAAACAGCGTGAATATCTTCCTGCCTTTCTTGGTATTCCTTCAACATGTTCACATGAAAGGATCGCTGGATCCTTTCATCTGCACAGCTGGCAATAAGGTAGGTGGTATCACAGAGTTGGGCTAGAACCTTGTAAGGACCCTGCCACGCAGCCTGCAGTTTGTTGTCCTTCACTGGTTTTAGCACCAATACCTTCTGCCCTATGTGGAATAGTCGTTGCCGGGCACCCCTATCGTACCATCGTTTCTGTCGCCCCTGGGCCGCCTGGAGATTCTCCCTTACCAATAGGGAGAGTTGCTCCATGCGGTCCCGGAGTTCCAGGACATATGGCACAATAGGCGTCCCTGCTTGTTCGGTTTCCCCTTCCCAGTGGTCCCGAATGAGATCGAGGGGCCCTCGCACCCTCCTCCCATACAATAACTCAAAGGGAGAAAAACCCGTAGATTCTTGGGGGACCTCCCTATACGCAAATAACAGGTGGGGTAAGAATCTCTCCCAGTCTCTGCAACCGTCCGTAAAGGTCCTCAACATTTGTTTGAGAGTCCCATTAAAGCGCTCACAGAGACCGTTAGTTTGGGGGTGGTACGGGGAGCTGAGCAGGGGTTTAATGTGGCACACTTTCCATAACTGCTGTGTGAGTAAGGCAGTGAACTGGGTTCCTTGATCGGATAGGATTTCTTTAGGGAACCCCACCCGAGTTAATATCTTAACCAATGCATCGGCTACCGTCTCAGCTTCAATATTTGACAGGGGTACTGCCTCTGGGTACCGGGTCCCATAGTCCACCACAGTAAGAATGTACTTCTTACCGGATGGGCTAGGTCGCGCTAGGGGGCCTACAATGTCGACGGCGACCCTATAGAAAGGTTCCCCAATGATCGGCATCGACATTAATTTAGCCTTCGGGCGATCTCCCCTCTTACCCACCCGTTGGCAAGTGTCACAGGTTCTGCAGTATTGTCGCACGTCCCGGTTAAACCCTGGCCAGAAGAAATTCTGGGTAATCCTATGGCCCGTGCGACGTACTCCTAAATGGCCAGCTAAGGGTATATCGTGAGCGATCCTCATGATTTCTTGCCGGTATTTTTTCGGTAGCACTAGTTGCTTCTGCGGGACGGGGTTTTTACCTGTTGCGGGCTCCTGGGGGATCCTATACAGTCTATCCCCCACCCACTCGTAGCTTTCCCCATCTGTCCCTGGTTCCTTTTTGTCAGCCTTATCCCTATACTTTCATAGAGTGACGTCTTCCCGCGTCTCCCTCCCAAAAGTCTCAGGGGTATCCCAGTCTAAGGGGGTCTGTCCTAAGGTCACAGTCGGAGGGTTAGATCTTACCTGGGTCTCCGCGACCGGCGGACCGATTCCAATGGCACAAGCCTGAGCCCGGGTGGTGACAGGGCAGGCTCCAGCAGGGCCTTGAGGGGCAAAAGCGGACAACAGAGGGGCCAAATCATTTCCCAAGAGGACTTCCGCTGGTAGCCCTTTCATCAGGCCCACATTCACTTGGCCAGCTCCCACCCCCCAATCCAAATGCACTCGGGCCGTGGGGAGACGATGCACCGCACCCCCGGCCACTCTAACAGCCACCGTTTGTCCAGTATGTTCTTTTTCCGGGACCAGGTCGTGTTGGATCAATGTTAGGGTGGCCCCAGTGTCTCGTAATCCACTGACAACTTGTCCATTTACTCGAACTGTTTGTCGGTGATGTTGACGGTTGTCTACGGCAGCCGCATATAGGGGGTTGGCCTCGTGCAAAATCTCCCATTGCTCCTCCCCCAGGGGCTGGGCTTCAATGCAATGGGCCCCTGAGGTAAAGGGCCGGGTGTTCCCTTCGGCGGGCTTCCTCCAAGAAGCTTGTCGAGCTGGATCTAGTGGGCATTTGTCTCTCAGGTGGCCCACCTGTTGGCACCTATGGCACCGCCGGCGGTCCGTGGCACTGGACTGGGCGAAGCGGGAGGAAGTGTTGTAGCTAGGTTGATTAGCGGGGGTGGTTGGAGTAGGGCCGACGGGGCGGCTTTCTACTCGGGGAGCTGTCTTTTGGACCGAGGGGTCGGGTTTGCGGGCGTCTGCATACTCGTCGGCCAACTGGGCGGCTTCGGGTAGGGTAAGGGGTCTCCTATCCCGAATCCACTCTCTGAGCTCCTTGTCCACCTTTTCAAAAAAATGCTCCAACAAAAACAATTGTAATACCTCCTCCGCGGTGGTAGCTTGGCACCCATCCATCCAGTGGCCAGCCGTGCGTTGTAATCGGCAGGCCCATTCGGTGTAGGAGTCACCGGTTTGCTTTCGGGATTCCCGGAAGCGTCTCCGATATGCTTCGGGGGTTACCGCATATCAGGACAATAGAGCTTCCTTGACCAAGCGATAATTTCCCACCTCATGGTCCGGGATCACCCGGAAAGCATCACTGGCTCGTCCGGATAATTTGCCAGACAAAATTTTAACCCACTCCTCGGAGGGTACTTTATGTAGGGCACATTGACGCTCAAAATCCGCTAAGTATTGGTCAATCTCCCCCTCTGTTTCCACAAAACTTTTAAAAGCGGCAAAGTGTACTTTCCTCTTTTCCTCGGGAGTTTGAAAAGTCCCAGCAATTGGGCTGGCGCTGGCTGAAGTCTGGCGCCGGTTGGCATCGACCGCCGCAATTACTTGAGTCACGATCCTAGGTGAGGGGTTTGGTCCGTAGTGAGCCAGCCTTACCCTCACCTCGTGGTCGAATCGTTCGTCTTCCGGGGTTCGGACCAATGCGATCTCCGGTTCTGGGTTTGGTTCGACACCCAGTTCGCCATTCTGTTCAGCTAAGTCCAATGCGACCAATTCTGCCAAAATGTCTCTTTTCTTTTTTTTGCTAGCCGAACGACCACGGCTCTCCAACAAGTCTTTTAGGGTAGATCGTTTCAACCTTCCGTAGTAGGCCTCCATCCTGATTGCTCTCGGTAGCTGTCCCTCTGGGGTGAAAGAACGATCCCGCCGCTGCCACCAATTGTAGCGGCACCCCGGTGTAGTAGGGGGTCACACCGCTGAGAAGGTGTCCTTTCCCCCCCAAGATGAAGTCAGCTACAGCATAACAGGGTCCCAGCAAATACGAATCCGCATAATAGCCATCCCCTCCAAGCACGAGACGAGACTCTGTGTTGAGGGTCAAAGTAGGAATAATCTTTATTCTGCAACTCGGGCTTTTATGCCGTACAACAACTCCTCCCCGTATCCGGAGGAGATAATACATTTACAGTGGGAGTCACTCCCACTGTACCGGGCAGAATATTTCCCGATTATTACACGTTTAATAACACACACAATATATAACGAAAATGCACTGTACCACGTGTATTAGGGAACGGAGATCTAAGGGAACAATATACGTGAAAATCCCCTAGATCGGTTGGGCCGTTCGCTAGATACACGTTTGCACCATTTACTCAGGAACCATATAACATAAACGAAAACTCTCTCTTGGATCTGGTGTCTCTAGTTCGGTACTTTGGATCTGTCGACCGGCATGGGCGTACGTTACCGGTAAGGTGGAAATTCGTCGTGTGGAAAGTTCGTGAGTATTCGGTTATTAGTCCATGCGGTCAAAATGGCCGCGACCCATTGTTCTCCCCACGTGGCTGCGTGTACCGTACGGATCCAGAAGTACCCGAAATCCACAATAATCCAAATACAACGGTAATTCTCTGCGATGGTATCTATTACTCCAAAAGGGGTCTGTCACATATAAAATTTATGGCCATCATATATTTAACATTGTATGCTGCTATTAGCACCATTAGTATCTGTGTACAGATGTTTATTAATTTCGCATTTTTAGAATGGTTTTAGTCTCTTTTCTAAGATGTTATATTTCCAGATCCATTTAAAGATTTTATTCCTTCTATTTATATGTGCTAATAGTAGAAACTATTAGCTGTGGCTTAGTCCACGTAGCGTTTATCATTTGCTCATGTTTATTGTTTTTTGCACCACTATACTAATAACCCTTTTCCCCCAATGGGCTTAGGTATATATTTATCCACTACAGTATAATTCATATTCTCATTCGTTTTTATTTATTACCCCTTTCTTTCTATTTGTAGATTGTTATTAGATTATTTTATTTATCCTTATATTTATTGTTTGTAAGCTAATTGCTGGTGATAAGCCGATGCAACACCCATCATCAGCTTCTAGATGTGTATTTACTTGTCCATCTGCAATACTATCACCAATTATTTTCATTTATGGTGTATAATGTATGACAAGTATGCCGCATACCATTAAATCTATTTGAGGTTGTAACTATGTGCATTTGAATTTGACATTCATTCCTTTATGCAGCCTTTATATAGATTTTTTCTAACCTTACATTGTATTTGTATACATACAAATGTAATAAGATGTGTCTGGATTGTGAACTTAATAATCAAGTTTTATTGCTCAATAATTAATTATCAATCTATTTTCATTGCTTTGTATGTTAAGTTATTTCATTTGGTGTTATGAGATGTTAGTTTATCCTGCGGTCATTAGATGTATCAGATTGCTAGTATGTTTTGCACATCTAATTTATTTTTATTATCTATGTTTGAGTATCCAATGATTAAATTATACAGCTGCTGTTTTTATACAGCTGATTAAAGTGCTTTATATGTAAGCTGGATAGCTACATCCAGCTATCAGCCTCTGATGAAGTGACCTTGAGTCACGAAACGCGTAAGGTTTTACGGCATCCGCTATTTTCGGGTTGGAGACTAAGGGGAATGCATGCCAAGATCAGCAACATCGATCTCGGCAGATCAACTCTTCTCAGCTGGCCAGAGGGAGGATTTCCATCTAACCACTGTGTCTCCATATCCTGCAGCTTCATATTTTTCCTGATATGCCCTTTTGATTTGAATCTATGTGAGTGTTTTTAATCCTATCTACATTATATCACGATTGTTTTATAGAGAGCACTATGGATTCTTCATTTATCTTTCAGAACACAGTGAAGATCCTGCCACTTTAGATCTGTCACTATGATCTATAAGTGATAAAACACATCCTTGAACCCCATTTTATCTCGGCATAAGTTACATCTGTTTCATAACTGAATACTCATTTTATATTTATTATATTTATTTGACTCTATATGGCAGAGTATATTATATACCAGTTTTGGATTATTTACAGTTTATGTTACTTTATAACATAAGTGTTTATCCAGATAGCTGATACATAGTGACATAGAGACACTTTAAGACTTTTTTACTATGAACTTTATGGACTGTAATTTAACTGTATTTTTTTCCCCCACTTATTGAACCATATTATTTTGAGCATATTTTAATGCAATATTCCTACAGCATCTTTTTCCTGCTATCCCAACATTATTATTTTATCCACCACTTAGCTGATGTGCCCCATTTCTTCTAGTTAGGGGCAGCACTTTTCCTGACTATACATCCAGTGGGTCCATTATATATTATTTGTTTTTATAAATGTGTAGATTTACTACTCCTTTCAAGAGATACATTGTATACCATTTAATATAGTAACTATTACTATTCATCTGCATTGTTCACCAGCCATCTCCTGGCACGTTTAGGATTTTTAATTTTGCCTGTCACTCCAAAGTTCAGAACAGGCAATTTTATTGGAACCCACAGCAACGTTTCGACCTTGTGGTCTTTGTCAAGCTTGATAAAGACCACAAGGTCGAAACGTTGCTGTGGGTTCCAATAAAAGTGCCTGTTCTGAACTTTGGAGTGCCTGAACCATTTTTGTATTGAATAGTTGCAGGCACTGGTAGGTGATAGAGGTTCATATTGTGGGAAGTATACTGTAAGCAAGAGCAGTGGATGGAACAGTGAGAGTTTAATGAAGGAGCAAGATGCCAGATGTAGAAAGGGTGTCAAGCAAACAGATAGGGCAAGAGCATTCAGGCACATCAACAGTTGAACCACCGTTGCCAATAAAAGTGATAGTTATCCCAACGTTAGCCATTAAATCCATACGAAAGAGATTTACAGGACATGCAGGAGTGACAAGAAAAATATGTATCGGCAAAGTGCCCTCCTGGGTCTTGACAATCAGTGCTGGGGTTTTACTGCAGAAATTGGGGGCCCTACCAATGTCGACAGATTTGATACTTGTGTGACAGGTCCCTGATAAATGACACCAGATAAACTAGAAAAAGTGTGCCCACTATCGTGCAAAAAGTGATAGTAGTGATCATTCACAAGAGTTGTGTTTCTCAATGATCTTAAAGGTTGCACAAGCAATTATCTGCTGGCTGTCATATGCCCTTTGATCAAGGTGACCCCAGACAATGGATATCTGGGTGTTCTAGGGTCTTGGTTCATGTCACATGTACCTTCTATCTATATCAATTGCTGGGCAGAATGTGCATCAGTAGAGATACATCTGTTGGGACTTTATCCCTTCCAATGACCAACATACACCTGTCTTTCCAGGGTGCCCTGAGGCATAATTCCCATAAAGGACCTCCCATCCTTCTTGCTCTCATTTACTAGTGCCCTCTGTATCCATAAGCTGTCTAATGGTTACTTCACTAACTTTGTGAATGCTATTTTATAAGGGATACACCTGCTGCATCCTTTTCACACTTTTTCGAGTTCCATAAACAACTTACACATTGTAAAATCCTCATTGAATGCCCTAAGTCTGAGCCTGCTTAAAGAGGCTCGGCCACATGTGAGTTTGATGTCAGGATACATCATACATCATTGATAAGTTACATACCACACTATGGTCTGCAGTTTTATTTATATTTAAGGCTGAAACAATATTCCAGTGTTTGGTAATATTTTCTTATGATATTTTTTTTTATACGGTTGAGAAATTTACTTTTGTAGAATTTGTTTCCATAGACCTTCCATTTATTCTCTTTGTTTTTGCCAAAGAATTGTTCTTGCCAGTCCTCTAGTTGTCCAGATGCCTTCATCTTGTTAGCTTTTTTAAAATTATGTGTTTTTGTAAAGACCGTGTTATTATTATTGTTATTATTTTTATTATTGTTATAACTGATATCAGATGATACCATGTTATAATCACTATTTCCCAAGTACTCCCCAACTTGAAAGTTTGAAAATAGGTCAACATTATTAGACATTACAAGAACCAGGTAATCCTCTATTGTGTTTTGTCCTTCTACTAACTGAGACATGAAAGTGTATTGTCCCTCGGGTGCAAACAATTAAATTACATATTTAGAACCTTCAATCATTTGCTCTCCACCATCAATGGGGTTTGTGACCTATTCTTATAATCAATAAATTGCCTCCTGTTTCTTCTTTGATTTATTAAAAATAAACATTTGAGGACTATCTTCAATCTATTGTTCCTGTATGTTTTTGTAATTGTCTCATTTATTGTAAAAGCTTCCCCTCTGATAACATTGTAAAGCGCTATGGAATATGCTGGCACCATAATAATAATAATAATAATCTGGGAACTTTTTTTTAGATTCTTATTGTTCATGGTTTCGTGTTTCAACCTGTGAAATATTTCACTTTTTTATTATTATTCACTTTCTACGTGTATCTAATTTTGTGTTTACTCCTTACCTTTTGCATATCACTTTATTTAACTTGTTTCTATAGCTTGGTTCTAAAATTTATTTATTTCACTATCTATAGCTAACAAATGTTCAAAAGTGAGACTAAGCCAATTGAATAGAAAACAAAGCTGGGAGAAGAAAAATATCCATTTTAGCTATTTGATCAAAAATTTAAAATTTACTTAGAATTCTATATGAATTTCTGACAATCTATATATTTTAGTGAGTAACCTATGAACACATAGGTGAAACATTAGTGCAGACAGGACAGTCTAAATATGAAATAACAAATGGGAACATTAAAAACTGCTTGCAATCTGCCATCCATTCTGAAGAGTTTTTGTTCAGCTGTGTATCACTGTGGTATCCTATATTGTCATACCCTGTAATACAGTAAATAAAACTAGTATCCGAGGTGTCTGTGTTTTTGATAATCAGTTGATACTGTGTCCCAGCACTGTTTTTAGTGCAGCCATAATGTGCTGATGACATCCCAGTTCCATATCTAGGTTCTGTGTATGTATGGTGATGATATACCAAAAGCTGTGGGACCTCTCCTGGTGACTGTCGGAGGAAACCTGTAGCATAACCACTTTTAACTCTAACATCACAGGTAAATGTTACAGTTTGTCCTTTAGCCACTTGAAGATGAGTTGGTGTTAGTAGCGGAGTCTGTGAATCAACATCTGGAAAAAAAACAACAATATTAATAATGTATTACATTAAGCAGTATTATATAGTTATACTCTGTAGCGAAAAACCTGGATACATACAGGATACCCATGCTAAGACACATGTAATCAGTATCAGATCCATTTTCTCTAAAGGTGTCTGAATGTCCTTTCCAGTATAGAAAAATCTCTCTCACGTCTCCCTAAATATCTCCAGCTCCTCTCTTCAGATTTCTATGCAAATGCTCTGGTGCAGCGAGCAATCACAAACTGCCTGTAAACATTATGTGCAAACAGAATCTCTAGAATTCAAATCTGCTGAGGGTATATATTTCAAGGTGTTTGATCTTTCTTCCACTTATTTTTGTAGTGAGCATGAAACTTATTTTTTTGTTTTTCCACACGAAAATGCTGTTCGATAGTTGCCATAACTACTACCAGATCAATCAGAAAGGCACTGTGTCTGCTTCATCTGATTACACTGGTTATAGTATGTGGAGTCCCATGTACTACACACTAAAAGGTACAATTTCAGTGCCATAGAAGAGTGCAAGACAATGTAGGCTTAATGAGGAGATGCTGATTGGCCATGATGGTTCTTCCCCCCCGACCTGCCTCCTTGGCTGAGATCATCAGAAATGATGATCTCAGCCAATCCAATACTTACCTATAGGAGCCAGCGCCTATGGACCCACGCAGTACTGTAATAAAGGTGAGTAAACTCACCTTTCACACTAGAGACAGGGGGACTGAGGGGCTACATAGGTATATTACAGCTATAGTGACATGAATACATGTTTGTATTCCTGTCACTATAGTGTTCCTTTAAGAATGATTTGACCTTATCCGGAGTCAATGGCCTCATAAAGATCAGAGTTTGTGACCAAAACATTCCTTGTGAGTCTAGTGATATGTTTCATTAAACAGTTGACAGATTTGAAAGGTTAAGTGCCTGATCAGCCATAATATGAAAACCACTGGCAGGTGGCAGCCATGGTCATCCGCGGGGGGGATTTTTCAGCTTGTTCTGCTATTTTGTTGTTTGAGAAAATACAGTGCAATACCGGCGCCGGAGTATGGAGAGAGACAGGGATAGGAAGCTTATCCCTGCTTCTCTCTCCTGACTGAATCTGCAGGGGAGTAGCACTGAGTGCAGCTAGCAACTCACAGCATGCATAGATAACCTACAGATCAGGTAAGTAAGACATGGGGGTGTGAGATGAGGTGGGGGGGGGGGAGATAGCCTATAGATCAGGGAAGTGAGGCATATGGGAGGCAACCTATAGATCAGGGAAGTGATGCATATCGGAGGTAGCCTATAGGTCAGGGAAGTTAGGCATATGGGAGGCAGCCTATAGATCAGAGAAGTGAGGCATATGGGAGGCAACCTATAGATCAGGGAAGTGAGGCATATGGGAGGCAAGCTATAGATCAGGGAAGTGAGGCATATGGGGGCAGCTTATAGATCAGGAAAGTGAGGTATAGGGGGGAAACCTATAGATCAGGGATGTGAGGCATAGGGGGGCAGCCTCCTATAGACTGTAAGCTTATTTGAGCAGTGTCCTCTTCAACATATTGTTCCTGTAAGTTTTCTTGCAATTTTCCTATTTATAGTTACATCCCCCCCTCTCATAATATTGTAAAGTGATACAGAATCTGTTGGCGCTATTTAAATGGCAATACTAATAATAATATAGATCAGGAAAGTGAGGCATGGGGGTGGGCAGCCTATAGATCAGGGAAGTGAGTCATGGGGGGGCAGCCTAAAGATCAGGGAAGTAAGTTATAGGGGGGCAGCCTATAGATCAGGGAAGTGAGGCATTGGGGGGGCAACCTATAGATCAGGGAAGTGAGGCATAGAGGGGGAGGCAGCCTATAGATCAGGGAAGTGAGGGATGGGGGATCCACCTACAGATCAGGTAAGTTAGAGATGAGGGGATTCACCTACAGATCAGGTAAGTGAGGGATGGGGGGAGACAGCCTATAGATCAGGTAAGAACTGACCACTCTAGCCAATCTGTAGCACCCATGCCTGACGTCAATCTGCACTTCCTGACACTCCGTTTCAGAAGTCGAATACCACTAAGCGATCTGGAGTTGGAGGAAGCCTTTGGGGTTAAACCATTTGAGAGCGGTTTAACCCCTTGAAGGAAAGAGAGCACCCAGGGGCTTCCTAGCATCATAGCATTTTAATTTAGTTGAAGTTGTTATGGTGACCAGAATGTTCCTTTAATTTGCTTAAAGGAACACTATAGTGTCAGGAATACAAACATGTATTCCTGACACCATAGTTGTGAAAACGCTATTCCCCCTGGCTTTATGTGATAATGACTATGTCCCTTCCCTTTCATGACAATGTCAAAAAGGGACCAAGCATGGATGTCATTACAATTATGCCCCCCCCCCCGAAAAATTCCTGCGGACACCCATGGTTGCATCAATTACCACGACCTGCCCAACAGCTTTTTAAGGATTCTATTCTATGTTTTCTTTTAACATTGGAGAGCACAGAAACATAGAGACAGATATACCTATGCTTCTATATTAGAGGCAAAGGCAAGACAGTTTAAAGTATTATATATTTTATATCCCCCCTCACTTCTTACCTGTGGCCAGAGAGGCTGAGAACATTGCTTCCAATTCCTGGTGATCCTAGTGGTAAGTGAACTCTCGTTAGATTGGAGCATCGCCATGGTAACCATGGCAATGTTCCCACCGGCCCTCATGGCACACTGCAGGGCTGGTGTTTATATAGTGCCAAATATAAGCCCCTGATTTGTTATCCGTAATTATGACAATCCCATGTAATACTGAAATAGGTAGTAATCTATTAAACAGTTGAAAGATTTAAAAAAAAAGGCCTTTTCTTAATTTTGCCGCTTTATTTGCTTAGTAGATAAATCCCTACTTTGCAATAACCTATGAATTTCTGAGTGGAAATATTAGTCCAGACAAGAGTTTCTAAATATGAAAATAATTGATGAGAACTGTAAAAACTGCTTGCAGTTTGTCATCTATTCTGCGAGATTTATGTGCCGCTATAAATCCCATTATTATCCTACATTTGCATACACTTTTAACACAGTAAAGAAACCCAGTATCCAAGGTGTCTGTATTTTTGATGATCAGTTGATAATATGTCCCAGCACCAGTGGTGGAACTACCAGGGCCTGCATGCTGGGGAGGGTGCTTATTGGGTGGCCCATGCACTTAGGGACACCCAATGGGTATTATTGCTAAACAGGGTTCTGGTCGGGCACCGAGGCCCTTTAAGAGCAAGATCAGGCCACTGTAGTATCAGCAACCTGTCACGTCCTCCCAACCATAAGATGAGCCCGCGCGGAGGGGAGGCTGCGGCACAAGTGCCAGCTGGAGGAAGAAAGGCAAGAGTGAGCCTAAGTCTGTGGGACCTCTGACAAGTCACCCTCCTGTACACAAAAGGTAAACTAAAAGGAGGGTGACTGCAAATATAAAAATTATTACATGTATGTGTCCGTGTATGTCAGATTGTGTGTGTATGTGTGTCAATGTGTGTGTATGTATCAGTGTGTGTATTTTTTGTCAAGAAGTGTGTGCATCTGTGTGTCAAGGTGTTTATATATCAGTGTGTGTATCTGTGTGACAGGATGTTCATGTGTGTATGTGTGTGTTCATATATCAGTGTGTGTATCTGTGTCAGTGTGTGCATGTGTCAGTGTGTTTATCTGTGTGTGTGTGTGTGTGTGTGTGTATCTATGTGTGTGCTTCTGTGTGTTAATGTGTATGTATATCTGTTTAGGAAAGAATGCATATGGCAGTGTATGTGCATATATCTAAGCAATCATACACCAACACAATATGCAAACACACTCCTGCAAGCTGACACAAACTCACCCCTGCGTTCAAACTCCAAACTTCACTCCCACACCAATACTATCCACAAATGTACATCCACATTTCAAAGCCAACATTACATCCAAACGCACCCCTGCAATCAAACGCAAATATTGCATTACATGCAAACATACCTCTTTATTATAATACGAAAACAATATACAAACTTTAGTAAAAGCTCAATTTTCTCTATAGGTGTTTTAATGTCCTTTCCAGTATAGAAAAAACTCATGTGTTCTTAAATATCACTAGCTCCTCTTTTGAGATTTCTACGTAAATGTTATTTTGCAGTGAACAATCGCAAACTGCTTGTAAATATTATGTGCAAATTTATCTCGCTGAACTACTTTATTTGTGAAGAGTGTGTCATCTTTTTTCATTTGACAAAAACTGCAGATTTCAATTGAAATTGAAATTGACACTTTTATAAATTAACCTCTTTACACCCGTCTGGATGTCAATCAAAAACCAGATCCTGTTACTTCCTGGTTGTTTCTGTCAGTGGAGCTAAACCCAAGAGGTAGGCAATTGGTCAGAGCACCTTTCTTGCAGTGAATTCTCATGAGCTGCATTAACTACAAAAATGTAATAAAATAAAGTGTAATACAATAATGCAAGTTCATAGTTCCATTAAGACACAAAGTGTGCAGAGTTTTCAATTTATTTACCAGAAATGCCTCTCTCTGCTGCAGTCTTCTATCCTTACACCTCCTCTCATAAAATTGTTAGATTACGACCATAAAAAATAAAGTTGCAACCCTCTCGAGAATGTTGTTCAGCCACAACATTAAAATCACTGACAGGTGAAGTGAATAACATTGATTATATTGTTACAATGACACTTCTCAAGTGGTGGGATATATTAGGGAGCAAGTAAACAGTCAGTGCTTGAATTTAATATGTTGGAAACAGGAAAATTGGGCAAGTGAAAAGATCTGAGTGTCTGAGCACACAGTGCATCACAGTTTGCTGTGTATGGTGCTGCGTAGCCGCAGATCGGTCAGAGTGCCCATATGCACCACTGATAGCATCAATAATGGGGGCAAAAGCATCAGAACAGGACCATAGAGCAATGGAAAAAGGTTGCCTGGTCTGATGAATCACATTTTATTTTGCGTCAGATGAATGACCGGATGTGTGTGCATCATTTACCTGGGGAAGAGATGGTTGCAGGATTCATTATAAGAAGAAGGCAGGCTTGCGTAGGCAGTGCTTTGTTCTGCTTGGAAACCTTGGTGTTACTGACACTCCACAGACTCATATTGGATTACCCTGTGTTAAAGTACCGAAGACGGTTCCTTCGGTATTTCTATTATTTTTACCCATTTACACGAACCCCTTGGATTACAAATTCGTGCATACAAACTCGGACCACCCGGCCCCTGGCGTGTGCCGCCACTTAATCCTGTTGACCTCGGAAACAACCGAACGGACGACCACCGGGAGGTTGCGGTTTGCGGTTAACCACAACCTTAATTGACTACTTCAGGGTGGCCTCGTTCGTCGACTATTTTCACCGTATCCAAACTCCCTAATGAGGACCACCTACACCACGGTGTGTGTCCGTAATTAGAACGCTGAGGCTGCGGTTAACCGCAGGCTAATTGATCCCTTCAGGGCGGTCGACGTTCGGTCCCCGAAGGGGACCAGAGAGTGGTATTCGTGACGCTGGCCATCCGTGTTTAGTTCCAGGAGTTTTGGGGCCGATACCCGCTCGCCTATTCACAAGCGGAAAAGATGGCCGCCATCTCGTGTTCGGGACAATGAGACACGAAAAGATTTATATCTCAGAGACTAGCCATACCGTTCGTGAGGTTGGAGCGCTATTCGTCTATCCGATGCGCGATGCGTTTAGACCAGAGCTATCTAACGAATGGTGGAATATCAGGGATATTGTGTAAATTGTTATAAATATATATTTTATTCTGTTTTTATATGTTGGAAATGCACGTGGGATTCTCTGCACTTGGAGTTAATTACATTGCCATAACCGTTGGAATCATTATCTCCAAGTTGGGCGGGGACTATTTCAAACGATGCAGTGTATTGTCATTGGTCAACTGTATGCATTGTCCTATCAGGTCCAGAGGGGGCTGTCCCTGGACCTGGGCTTTTGCATAAATACCGCTAACCCTGTGCCATTAAAGCCAGTTCGTGTTTGACCTTCAAATCACAGCCTCGACTTGTTTTGTGGGAACCAGGGTATCCTAGCTATACTAGAGCTAGTGGGATTGCTTGTATTCACAGGACTCTGGTGGTCTGCCGACCGGAACAGCGCTTCTCTCTCTCCACACTCGGGAACCAGGACATCCAAGCGGTCCAGCCTTCAGCTAGCCTGGGGGTAAACGTAACACTTGGGTCCTGGCATTCATGTGGATGTTACTTTGACACATACAGCCTACCTAGAAATTGTTGCAGATCGCGTCCACCCTTTCATGGCAATGGTGTTCTCTGATGATAGCAGTGGCCTCTTTCAGCAGGATAATACACCCTGTCATACTGCAAAGATTGTTCAAGAATGGTTTGATGAACAGGGTAGAGTTCAAGGTAATGTGTTGGCCTCCTAATTCCCCAGATCTTAGTCTCAATCCTCAAGCTCAATCCGATTGAGCATCTGTGGGATGTGCTGAAACAACATATCTGATCTATAGAGGCCCCACCTCGCAACATGGAGGACAGAAGATCTGCTGATAATTTTTTGGTGTCAGATACCATAGGAAATGTTCAGAGGTCTTGTGCAGGGCCGGATTAACATAGGGGCTGATGGAGCTGCAGCTCCAGGCCCAGTCCCATGGAATAGGCCCATTGTGTAAAAAAAAAAAAAAATTACTTTTTTTATTTTTATTTTTACAGACTACTCTAAGGCTTACCACCTGACTGGTATTTTAAGGCACAGCTGGTATTTAAGACTGCCTGGCAGTAATACCAGCAATACAAATGCAAATATTTTTCTCCGTATAAACAGAGATTACTCTGCAATACCAGCACCGGCCAGTAGGGGTCACTGTGTGTGGAGAGAGGCAGGGATAGGAAGTTACAGCATCTCCCTGCCTCTCTCTACTCACTGATTCACGGGGGAGCATCTACACAGCACAGAGAGTCCAGACAGCAGCTCCCAGCCTGCAGAGACAGACTACAGCTCAGGTAAGTGTGGGATGGGGGAAAAGGCAGCAGGGAGACATGGGGACATATGTCTCTCAGTGTCCCCATGTCTCCCAGTGTCCCCATGACTCCCAGCCAGTGTCTCAGTGTCCCCATGTCTCCCAGTGTCCCTATGTCTCCCAGCCAGTGTCTCAGTGTCCCCATGTCTCCCAGTGTCTGTGTCCCTATGTCTCAGTGTCCTTAGTGTCCCCATGTCTCCCAGTGTCCCCAAATGTCTCAGTGTCCCCATGTCTCCCAGTGTCCCCATGTCTATGTCCACAATTGCCCCATGTCTCCCAGTGTCCCTAGTGTCTGTGTCCCTATGTCTCTCAGTGTCCCTAGTGTCTTAGTTTCCCCAAATGTCTGTGCCACCATGGCTCCCAGTGTCCCCTAGTCTCCCAGTATCTGTGTCCCCATGTCTTTGTGTCCCCATGTCTCTCAATGTCCCCATAACTCCCAGCCAGTGTCCCCATGTCTCCCAGTGTCCCTATGTTTCCCAGCCAGTGTCCCTAGTGTCTCAGTGTCCCCATGTCTCCCAGTGTCTGTGTCCCCATGTCTCTGTGTCCTTAGTGTCCCCATGTCTCCCAGTGTTCCCAAATGTCTCAGTGTCCCCATGTCTATGTCCACAAGTGCCCCATGTCTTCCAGTGTCCTCAAGTGTCTGTGTCCCCATGTCTCTTTGTCCCCATGTCTCTCAGCTAGTGTCTCAGTGTCCCCATGTCTTCCAGTGTCCCTATGTCTCCCAGCCAGTGTCCCTAGTGTCTGTGTCTCCATGTCTCCCAGTGTCTGTTTCTCCATGTCTCTGTGTCCTTAGTGTCCCCATGTCTCCCAGTGTCCCCAAATGTCTCAGTGTCCACATGCCTCCCAGTGTCCCCATGTCTATGTCCACAAGTGCCCCATGTCTCCCAGTGTCCCCAAGTGTCTGTGTCCCCATGCCTCCCAGCCAGTGTCCATAGTGTCTGTGTCCCCATGTCTCCTAGTGTCTTGTGCCCATGTCTGTGTCCCTAGTGTCTGTCTCCTCATTTCTCCTAGTGTCCCCAAAAGTCTGTGTCCTCATGTCTCCCAGTGTCCCCATGTCTGTATTCACAAGTGCCCCCATGTCTCTCAGTGTCCCCATGTCTCTCAGTGTCCCCTAGTATCCTAGTGACACGGGACACAGTGAGACATGGGAACACTGGGAGAAATGGGGACACAGACACTGGGAGACTAGGGGACTGGGCGACATGGGGACATTGACACTGTGATACATAGGGACACTGATGCCAGGCTGGCCTTCCAATTCTTTGGACAGACATGCCCCCTTTTTGGGCATGTTCGCCCCTTTTGGCAGTTCTAGTCACGTGATTCGCGTCAGTGGTGCACCCTTTTACCCTTCCCATGGACACTGTGAGATTAGCATAGAGTGTGTGTTTTCTTATAGCTGCATCCTTTGAGTTTCCCTCCAACACCAACTCCATCAGATACATGACTCTTGAGAGGAATGACTGTTTTAGTGTTTTTGGTCGATAAGTTTCTGTAATTAGGCCCCATCATAATTGTCAGCACCTGGCCCTGGTCTTGTGGAATCCATGTCTCAACATATCATAGGAGCTGTTTTGGCAACATGAGGCTGACCTATATGATATTAGGCAGGTTTTTTTAAAGGAACGCTAGAGCAGTTTTAGTGTATAGATCATGCCTCTCAGATTTTACTGCTCAATTCACTACCATTTAGGAGTTAAATCACTGCATGAAAAAAAAACTGGTTTCACTTTCAATCAGATGTAATTTACCTTATACAATTTTATCTCTTGCTCTGTAAATTGAACTCTAGCAAGCTATTAACAAAGCAGGGGATAAGAAAATCTAAATTAAAAGGAACTTGCAATAAAGAAAGCATAAACTTTAGATGACTTTACAGGAAGTGTTTAGGAAGGTTGTCCAAGGTTGTCCATGCAGGGAGGTGTGACTAGGGTTCATAAACAAAGGGATTTAACTCCTAAATGGCAGAGAATTGAGCAGTGAGGCTGGAGGGATATGTTCTATACACCAAAACGGCTTCATTAAACTAAGGTTGTTTTGGTGACTATAGTGTCCCTTTAATGTTGTGGCTGATGAGTATTTGAATACCCGCCTGAGCTGAAAACAAGAGGAAACTTACCAACGGATATCCCAAAAATTGGAATATGACCTGCAGAGAGGTGGCCTTTTCTAGTCTCCATGACCCAGGAGCAGGCCCGGACTGGCCATCGGGTGGACATTTTGAAATGAAAAAAAATATATACAATTAATTTTTGTGTATGTGAGTGTGTGTGTCTGGGATTGTATGTGAGTGTGTGTGTCTGTGAGTGTATGTGTGTGTGTGTGTGTGTGTGTGTGTCTGGGAGTATGTGTGTATGTGTCTGGGAGTGTGTGTGTGTCGTGAGTGTGTGTATGTGTCTATGTGTATGTATGTGAGTGTGTGTGTGTGTATGTGTCTGTGAGTGTATGTGTGTGTGTCTGTGAGTGTGTGTGTGTGTCTGAGTGTATGTGTGTGTGTGTCTGTGAGTGGATGTGTGTGTGTGTGTGTGAGTGGATGTGTGTGTGTGTATGTGTCTGTGAGTGGATGTGTGTGTGTGTATGTGTCTGTGAGTGTGTGTGTGCGTGTGTGTCTGGGAGTGTGTGTGTGTGTATGTGTCTGGGAGTGTGTGTGAGTGTGTGTGTCTGTGAGTGTATGTGTCTGGGAGTGTGTGTATGTGAGTGTGTGTGTGTATATGTATGTATGTTTGTGTGTGTGTGTACGTGTGAGTCTGTGTCTGTGAGTGTGTGTACGTGTTTATATATGCATGCAAGTTTTTTTTTCTGGTGGTGGGGTGAGGGTGGAACTCGAGTGAGTTCCCAGACTTTATTCCCCAGGACTTGACCCTGAATAGCAGTGAAAGTATTTTGGACAGTCCGGGGTGAGGCTATTCCTCAAAACAATCCGCGGGGTCCAGACAATATACCCAATCTATTTGCCGATATTCTAAACTCAGTGAAAAACCACTTTGTGAGTCTGTGGCATAGTAAGTTTAAAATTAGTGAAGATCTGGAGGACAGAGAGTATCTATTGTGCTATGAAGTATTTGTTAAGGTATCATTACAATAGTAACTATTGAACAGTATCACTTATATGCATGTGACTTGCACAGCCTTCAATAAACACTTCCTGTATAGAGAGCCCTATTTATAAGGTTCTAAAATACAATTTCTTATTTCATAGAAAACATTTGTAGATACATAATCAGTGAGTTATAAACTTATTCACTTATTCCCTTATTCACAATTTCTTATTTCATAGAAAACATTTGTAGATACATAATCAGTGAGTTATAAACTTATTCACTTTTTACTTATTGTATTAAAGTATATATATTTTTTCAACTATCCAGCCATTTCTCTTGTCCTTCTTCCTATCTAATACTGCTTTGCTGCTATCCCTGGGTCCACTATATGCCAAGGTGGGGATTATTCCACCTGAAATTCTCCAAACTAGAGCAGGTTGTTGCTCTAGTATATGTAAGTAGGATCATCTACTTTTACTACACTATTTTATATTTACGTACTATACCATGTGGCGTATTTTACTCTTGTTTTTCATATAACGAATACTTACACCTATAAATTCACCAACGATCTTGAACCTCAAGAAATCCATAGACGGGGATTATTCCGTCCAGGCTCTTAACACCGAGCTGATATAGCTCCTCAAAGTGTGAGTGTGAATATAACACCTTTGTTCTTGTGGAATTATATCGTTCATACATACTGTACCATTATTTGTATTTTTGTTTCTCTTTTTTTAAGTTACTCCGCTGGCCAGTATTTCTACTAAACGTATGTAAATTTTCTGATCTTTAGCGCTGTTCACCTTTCTATTTTATCTGTCCAGTTATCACAAGGTAGAGGGAACACCTTGTTGGTGAACTGCTGCTCACCCTTGAGAAGAGAGCGCTTATTACTCTTTTGCATTATAAACTTATTTGTAAATAATAGTAAAAAAGGCAGGTGAAATGTAGTGAGACCCAAGTGCAGGCAAGCCTCTGTATACAGGTCACTCCAACCCTAAACAAAACATGCAAACAAAAAATAGAAAGTACAGGGCGCCACAGTCACTATAAGGGTAATCTGATGAATGGGGTTAAGAAGGAGTAAAAAAGTAGGGTAGATAAAATAAAAATTTATTGAAAATACGAACAATACCAGCACACAATATGTGCAATAGATAAAAGAGAGCCACAATGGGCTACATGTCCCTTAAGTATAGCAGCTCAATACAATAAAGTACAATGGTGCATACAAATTCTGAAAAGTGCAAATCCTAAAGTGCAGAATCAACAATCAAGTGTAGAGGCAAAAAACAAAACAAATCACTGATAAAGATTAAAAATGGCACTTAATCAAATACAGATGCAGCACAACAAGTAATAACCAAAGTACATAAAAAAAGAGACTGCTAATACCAATATACAGGGTCCCAGCTGTTGCTCAACGCGTTTCGTCTGTGTGACTGCCTCAGTGTGACTGCCTGCGTGACTGCCTGCGTGACTGCCTGCGTGACTGCCTGCGTTGAGCAACAGCTGGGACCCTGTATTTTGGTATTAGCAGTCTCTTTTTATGTACTTTGGTTATTACTTGTTGTGCTGCATCTGTATTTGATTAAGTGCCGTTTTTAATCTTTATCAGTGATTTGTTTTTTGCCTCTTCACTTTGTTGATTCTGCACTTTAGCATTTGCACTTTTCAGAATTTGTAGGCACCATTGTACTTTATTGTATTGAGCTGCTATACTTAAGGGACCTGTAGCCCATTGTGGCTCTCTTTTATCTATTGCACATATTGTGTGCTGGTAGTGATGTACCGAACTGTCCGCCGGCGAACAGTTCCTGGCGAAATTAGCGTGTTCGCGTTCGCCACGGCGGGCGGACACATGCGCAGTTCGATCCGCCCCCTATTCGTCATCATTGGGCAAACTTTGACCCTGTGCCTCTCGGTCAGCAGACACATTACAGCCAATCAGCAGCACTCCCTCCCTTCCACACCCTCCAACCTCTCTCCCTGCATCCATTTTCGATTCATTCGGAAGATGCATGCTTAGTGAGAGGAGGGAAAGTTTAGCTGCTGCTGATTACATAGGGAAATTGATAGCTAGGCTAGGGTATTCAGTGTCCACTACAATCCTGAAGGACTCATCTGATCTCTGCTGTAAGGACAGCACCCTAAAAAGCCCTTTTTAGGGCTATAACAGGCTGCTTTTTTTTTTCCCTGTGTAATGTAATTGCAGGTGCCTGCCTGCCAGCTTCTGTGTGAGGTTCACATTGGATACTGTGCCTATTTGCCCAGTGCCACCACTCATATCTGTTTTAACAATAGGTTAAGCTTTACATTTAAAATAAATATTTTTTTTTCACTGTAATAGAAGAGCAGTTGCCTGCCTGCCAGCTTCTGTGTGAGGTTCACATTGGATACTGTGCCTATTTGCCCAGTGCCACCACTCATATCTGTTTTAACAATAGGTTAAGCTTTACATTTAAAATAAATATTTTTTTTTTCACTGTAATAGAAGAGCAGTTGCCTGCCTGCCAGCTTCTGTGTGAGGTTCACATTGGATACTGTGCCTATTTGCCCAGTGCCACCACTCATATCTGTTTTAACAATAGGTTAAGCTTTACATTTAAAATAAATATTTTTTTTTCACTGTAATAGAAGAGCAGTTAGTTGTCTGCAAGCGTCTGTGTTTCAGGCCTACTTCAGCGTGTGCTCTGCAGACCTGTGCCAGCGTGCTTTGACAGTTGACAATCATATCTGGTGTCTCTTTAGCGTGCTTTTACAACCAAAATTTTGTTTCCACTGTAATAGAAGAGCAGTTGCCTGCCTGCCAGCTTCTGTGTGAGGTTCACATTGGATACTGTGCCTATTTGCCCAGTGCCACCACTCATATCTGTTTTAACAATTGGTTAAGCTTTCGATTTAAAAGAAATAATTTTTTTTCACTGTAATAGAAGAGCAGTTAGTTGTCTGCAAGCGTCTGTGTTTCAGGCCTACTTCGGCGTGTGCTCTGCAGACCTGAGCCAGCGTGGTTTGACAGTTGCCAATCATATCTGGTGTCTCTTTAGCGTGCTTTTACAACCAAAATTTTGTTTCCACTGTAATAGAAGAGCAGTTGCCTGCCTGCCAGCTTCTGTGTGAGGTTCACATTGGATACTGTGCCTATTTGCCCAGTGCCACCACTCATATCTGTTTTAACAATTGGTTAAGCTTTAGATTTAAAAGAAATAATTTTTTTTCACTGTAATAGAAGAGCAGTTAGTTGTCTGCAAGCGTCTGTGTTTCAGGCCTACTTCAGCGTGTGCTCTGCAGACCTGTGCCAGCGTGCTTTGACAGTTGCCAATCATATCTGGTGTCTCTTTAGCGTGCTTTTACAACCAAAATTTTGTTTCCACTGTAATAGAAGAGCAGTTGCCTGCCTGCCAGCTTCTGTGTGAGGTTCACATTGGATACTGTGCCTATTTGCCCAGTGCCACCACTCATATCTGTTTTAACAATTGGTTAAGCTTTCGATTTAAAAGAAATAATTTTTTTTCACTGTAATAGAAGAGCAGTTAGTTGTCTGCAAGCGTCTGTGTTTCAGGCCTACTTCGGCGTGTGCTCTGCAGACCTGTGCCAGCGTGCTTTGACAGTTGCCACTCATATCTTGTGTCTCTATAGCGTGCTTTTACAACCAAAATTTGTTTTTCACTGTTATAGATTGAATAGCAGTTACTTGTCTTCAAGCGGGTGTCTCAGGCCTACAGTGTGTGCTCTGCAGCACTGTTCCAATGCACATTGCCAATCATATCTGGTGTCTCTATAGCGTGCTTTTAAAAACAAAATTTGTTTTTCACTGTTATAGATTGAATAGCAGTTACTTGTCTTCAAGCGGGTGTCTCAGGCCTACAGTGTGTGCTCTGCAGAACTGTTCCAGTGCACATTGCCAATCATATCTGGTCTCACAGTAGCTTGCACGCATAGTACCACAAATCCCCCAAAAAATGACAGGCAGAGGCAGGCCACCCCGCAGGGGCCGTCGTGGTCGTGGTGCTGTGATTCCCTTTTGCCCTAGAATAATGCCCAGTTTTCAGAAGCCACATACCCTGAACTTGAAAAGTTCTGAGGACTTAGTTGACTGGCTAACACAGGACACCCAATCTTGTACAGCCTCCGCTCGGAACCTTGACGCACCATCCTCCTCCAGCTTAGCTTCAGGCACCTCTCAAGATAGCACTCACCCGCCTGCCGCCACCACCAAAACTAGCACCACAGCCGCTTTACTTGGTATGTCAGAGGAGTTATTCACACACCCGTTTGAAGAAATGAGTGATATTGCTAGAGGATGTAGATAACAGGGATATGTCTCAGGCAGGCAGCATTAAACACAGGGAGGTACGGTGTGATGATGATGATGTTGTACCCGCTGCTGCTTCCTTTTCTGAGTTGTCAGATACAAGCGAAGCGGTTGATGATGACGATGCGTCCATGGATGTCACGTGGGTGCCCGCTAGAAGAGAAGAAGAACAGGGCGAAAGTTCAGATGGGGAGACAGAGAGGAGGAGGAGGAGACCAGTTGGAAGCAGGGGGGGGGGTCGTCGCAAGGAGCTAGTGGCACAGTCAGACAGCATGCATCGGCACCCGGGGTCAGCCCGACAGCACGCCAATCAACGCATGCTGTGTCCACCACCAGAATGCCGTCATTGCAGAGCTCAGCAGTGTGGCATTTTTTTTGTGTGTCTGCCTCTGACAACAGCGATGCCATTTGCAACCTGTGCCAAAGGAAACTGAGTCGTGGGAGGTCCAACACCCACCTAGGTACAACTGCTTTGCGTAGGCACATGATCTCACATCACAAACGCCTATGGGATCAACACATGAGTACAAGCAGCACGCCTACTCTAAGCCGCCATCGTCCTCCTGGTCCACCATCTTCAGCCACGTCAACCACTGCTGTCCTTCTTGCCCCCTCTCAACCATCCGCCACTCCGTCTCCCGCCTTGAGCAGTTCCCGCTCATCTGCCCACAGTCATGTGTCTGTCAAGGACATGTTTGAGCGTAAGAAGCCAATGTCACCAAGTCACCCCCTTGCCCAGCGTCTGACAGCTGGCTTGTCCGAACTATTAGCCCGCCAGCTTTTACCATACAATCTGGTTGAGTCTGAGGCGTTCAAAAAATTTGTAGCTATTGGGACACCGCAGTGGAAGGTACCCGGCCGGAATTTCTTTTCACAAAAGGCAATCCCCAACTTGTACTCGATTGTGCAAAAGGAAGTCATGGCATGTCTGGCACACAGTGTTGGGGCAAGGGTCCATCTGACCACTGATACCTGGTCTGCAAAGCATGGTGGGCAGGTATATCACCTACACTGCGCATTGGGTAAACCTGCTGACGGCTGACAAGCAAGGAATGCGTGGCATTGCAGAGGAGTTGGTGACACCGCCACGAATTGCAGGCAGTCCTGCTGCCACCTCCTCTACTCCTCCTACTCCATCCTCTTCCATAACCTCCTCGGCTGAGTCCTCTTGTGCCGCTGCTTCTTGCTCCACATCAACGGCACCCCCCCAGCTCCCCAGGTACTATTCCACATCCCGGATACGGCAGTGTCACGTCGTCTTGGGTTTGACTTGCTTGAAAGCAGAGAGTCACATCGGACAAGCACTCCTGTCCGCCCTGAACGCACAGGTGGAAAAGTGGCTGACTCCGCAGCAACTGGATATTGGCAAAGTGGTGTGTGAACGGAAAAAATTTGATAGCGGCATTGAAGTTGGGCAAGTTTACACATGTGCCGTGCATGGCACATGTGTGTAATCTGATCGTACAACGCTTTGTGCATAAGTACACAGGCTTACGTCCTGAAGCAGGCCAGGAAGGTGTGTGTCCATTTCAGGCGTTCCTACACGGCCATGGCTCACTTTGCCGATATCCAGCGGCGAAACAACATGCCAGTGAGGCGCTTGATTTGCGACAGCCTTACACGTTGGAATTCAACACTCCTAATGTTCGACCGCCTGCTCCAACAAGAAAAAGCTGTTAATGAATATTTGTATGACCGGGGTGCTAGGACAGCCTCTGGGGAGCTGGGAATTTTTTTGCCACGTTACTGGACGCTCATGCGCAATGCCTGTAGGCTCATGCGTCCTTTTGAGGAGGTGACAAACCTAGTCAGTCGCAACGAAGGCACCATCAGCGACATCATACCATTTGTTTTCTTCATAGTGCGTGCCCTGCGAAGAGTGCTGGATCAGGCTGTAGATGAGCAGGAAGAGGAAGAGTTGTGGTCACCATCACCACCAGAAACAGCCTTATCAGCATCGCTTGCTGGACCTGCGGCAAAGCTGGAAGAGGATTGTGAGGAAGAGGAGTCAGAGGAGGATTGTAGCTTTGTGGAGGAGGAGGAGGAGCAAGACCAAACACAACAGGCATCCCAGGGTGCTCGTTGTCACCTATCTGGTACCCGTGGTGTTGTACGTGGCTGGGGGGAAGAACATACCTTCAATGACATCAGTGAGGAGGAGGAACGGGAAATGAGTAGCTCGGCATCCAACCTTGTGCAAATGGGGTCTTTCATGCTGTCCTGCCTGTTGAGGGACCCTCGTATAAAAAGGCTGAAGGAGAACGACCTGTACTGGGTGTCCACGCTACTAGACCCCCGGTATAAGCAGAAAGTGGCGGAAATGTTACCGAATTACAACAAGTCGGAAAGGATGCAGCATTTGCAAAATAAATTAAAAAGTATGCTTTACACAGCGTATAAGGGTGATGTCACAGCACAACGGGAGTCATCCTCCTCCTCCTCCTCCCACGACCACACCGGCAAGGACAGGACGCTTTAAAGACGTGTTGTTGATGGAGGACATGCAAACCTTTTTAAGTCCTATGCATCGCCACAGCCCTTCGGGATCCACCCTCAGAGAGCGACTCGACCGACAGGTAGCAGACTACCTCGCCTTAACTGCAGATATCGACACTCTGAGGAGCGATGAACCCCTTGACTACTGGGTGTGCAGGCTTGACCTGTGGCCTGAGCTATCCCTATTTGCGATAGAACTTCTGGCCTGCCCCGCTTCAAGTGTCCTGTCAGAAAGGACCTTCAGTGCAGCAGGAGGTATTGTCACTGAGAAGAGAAGTCGCCTAGGTCAAAAAAGTCTAGATTACCTCACCTTTATTAAGATGAATGTGTCAGGATCGGGACAGGGATCCAACACGCAGAGTACAAACAGGTACAGGATGCGTATACCGGACCTTAGAATGGCCGGACTAACGTACGGAGAATATAGAGAATAGTCAAAGACAAGCCGAGGTCGAGGGAACGAGAAGACAGGTAAGCGAGGAACAAGCCGGGTCAAGGGTAACAGAGATAAACAGAGTAAGTCAAACAAGCCGGGTCAGAACCAAAGGGATAACAGAAATACAAGAGCACTGTGTGACTAGGCAGACTAGAACCACGACAGGGCAATGAGCAAATGGGAGAAGCAAGTCTAAATACCCTGGCTCGGAAGGGTAGACACGCCTCCGACGAGTCCTGATTAGTCTCTGATGGATTGAGTGACAGGTCGTTCCGAGTTGGCATCATGACGTCGGTTTCCAGACGTCATGCTAGAAAAGGAAGTGAGTCCCTCGCGGCCGGCGTTTACGTGACCGGATGGACCGCGAGGAACAGAGGAAACAGCCCGTCCGGACGGATGAACGTCTAAGTCTCTACCTCTCTCGGAGGTAGAGACTTCAGGTACCCTGACAGTACCCCCCCTCTCAGATACGCCCACCGGGCGGAAGGAACCGGGACGAGATGGGAAGCGGGAGTGAAACGCCCTGCGGAGACGAGGAGCATGAACATCCTCCTGAGGTACCCAACTCCTCTCCTCCGGACCATATCCCTTCCAATCGACCAGATATTGTACTCTCCCCCGGGAGATTCGAGAATCGATAATAGAGTTAACCTCATACTCCTCCTGAACCTCCACCTGAACAGAGCGAGGAGAGGATAATGTGGAGGAAAATCTGTTACAGACTAGTGGTTTCAACAATGAAACATGAAATGAGTTAGGGATGCGTAAGGCAGTTGGAAGAGCTAGACGATACGCAACTGGGTTAATGCGAGTTAGCACCCTGTAAGGTCCAATATAACGAGGAGCGAACTTCATGGAAGGCACTTTTAAACGGATGTTTCTTGTACTCAACCATACTCTATCACCTGGAACAAACACCGGAGCCGCCCTTCTACGTTTATCAGCGTGTTTCTTAACCAGCATAGAATTGTGCAGAAGAATCTGTCGAGTCTGATCCCACAACTTCCTCAAATTGGCAACATGAACATCAACCGACGGCACCCCCTGGGAAGAAGAAGCCGAAGGAAGAATAGATGGATGAAAGCCATAATTCATGAAGAAGGGGCTTGAACGAGTAGAATCACAAACGAGATTGTTGTGTGCAAACTCCGCCCAAGGAATCAAACCAACCCAATCGTCCTGGTGTTCGGAAACAAAACAACGTAAATATTGTTCAATCTTTTGATTGGTGCGTTCAGCAGCTCCGTTAGACTGAGGATGATAGGCAGAAGAGAAATTCAATTTGATACCCAGTTGAGAGCAGAAGGACCTCCAAAAACGGGAAACAAATTGGGAACCTCTGTCAGATACAATTTGGGAGGGTATACCATGTAATCGAAAAATCTCCCTTGCGAATATCTCCGCCAATTCGGGAGAAGACGGGAGTTTAGGCAGCGGAACGAAGTGAGCCATCTTGGTGAATCTGTCAACCACGGTGAGGATAACAGTCTGTTTTTTAGAGATAGGTAAATCGACAATAAAATCCATAGCCAAACAGGACCATGGCTTCTCTGGAACCTCCAATGGGTGCAGAAATCCACAGGGAAGGGTATGAGGTTGCTTGGTCTTAGTACAAACCTCACATGCACCGATGAAATCTTTAATATCCTTCCGTAAATCAGGCCACCAGAAGTCCTTAGAGATCAAAGCACATGTCTTGCGAATACCAGGATGTCCAGCCACCTTGCTGTTGTGGAAACATTGCAACGGTTCCAGTTGTAGAACAGGAGGAACGAAACGTCGACCTTCAGGAGTCTGTTTAGGAGCTAGATGTTGCAGTTTAATGATCTCGGCAAGTAACGGAGAGTGAATCCTGAGATTCGTGTTGGCGACAATATTGCATTTCGGAACTATAGAGGAAAGAACCGGTTCAGATATAGTAGAAGGTTCATATTGGCGAGACAAAGCATCGGCTTTGGAGTTCTTAGAACCAGGTCTATAAGTAAGCACATAATTGAAGTGGGTCAGGAATAAGGACCAACGAGCTTGTCTGGCGGACAGTCGCTTAGCTTCCCCAATATAAGACAAGTTCTTGTGATCCGTTAGAATAGTAACAGGATGTAAGGTCCCCTCCAATAAATGTCTCCACTCCTTTAAGGCCATAATGACCGCTAAGAGTTCCCTGTCGCCAATGTCATATCTACTTTCAGGGCCAGACAGTTTCTTAGAAAAAAACCACAAGGGTGTAGTGGTTTATCCACCCCTAACCTTTGCGACAGAACAGCCCCTACGCCTGTCTCAGAGGCATCGACCTCGAGTAGGAACGGCAGAGTCGTATCAGGATGGACTAGAATTGGAGCAGAAGCAAAAAGATCCTTGAGAGTCTTGAAAGCAGTGAGAGCTTCATTAGACCAAGTCTTAGTGTCAGCCCCCTGTCTGGTCATATTGGTAATCGGTGCAATAATAGAAGAGTATCCCTTAATGAAGCGCCTATAATAATTGGAGAAACCAATAAACCTCTGAATAGCCTTGAGTCCCTTAGGCAAAGGCCATTCTAAAATGGACTGGAGTTTGTCAGGGTCCATCTTAAAGCCTTCCCCAGAAATCACGTATCCAAGAAAGTCTATCTGAGACTGGTCAAAGCTACATTTCTCCAATTTACAGTATAAGCCATGTTGCAGGAGTTTGTGTAATACCTTTCTGACCTGTCTGTGGTGGGTCTCAACCTCTCTAGGGTGTATCAGTATGTCATCCAGGTATACAATAACACAATCATGTTGAAATTCCCTAAGAACCTCATTAATCAAATCCTGAAATACTGCAGGTGCGTTACAAAGACCAAAAGGCATGACCGTGTATTCATAATGCCCATAACGGGTATTGAACGCTGTCTTCCACTTGTGTCCTTGCTGGATTCTCACCAAGTTATATGCCCCTCTGAGGTCCAACTTGGTGAAAATTTTAGAGCCTTTCAGACGATCAAACAGCTCGGTAATCAAGGGAATCGGATAGGCATTTCTGATGGTTATCTTATTCAAACCTCGGTAATCAATGCAAGGTCTTAGTGAACCATCCTTCTTTTTAACAAAAAAAAAAACCAGCCCCGGCAGGAGAAGAAGATCTCCTAATGAATCCCTTGTCTAGATTCTCCCGAATATACTCCTCTAGAACTGAATTCTCCTTAGTGGATAGGGGATACACATTGCCCCTCGGAGGCATGGTACCAGGTAGTAAGTTAATTTTACAATCAAAGGTCCTGTGTGGAGGTAGAGTATCAGCATTCTTTTTGTCGAATACTGCTTTTAAGTCTAGGTACAGGGGCGGTATCTGTATCTCTGTAGACTGGGTAGAACTACCTGGTGTGTTAATTACACCCAATGGGGAAACCCTCCGTAAACAATTCTCCTGGCAACCCTGGCCCCATGAGAGTATCTCCCCTAACTCCCAATCAATAATAGGGTTATGTCTTTTTAACCATGGGTAACCCAGGACTATGGGAACAGAAGGGGATGAAATAAGCATAAGCGATAAGTTTTCCTCGTGTAAGATACCAACAGTTAAGCTAACTGGGATGGTCTCACGAGAGATAACAGGCTCAAGTAAAGGTCTACCATCTATGGCCTCAACGGCCAAGGGTGTATCCCTTAACTGGGATGGGATAGTGTGTTTAGTAGCAAAGACTTGATCGATAAAATTCTCAGCAGCACCGGAATCTATCAAAGCCATGGTCCTTAGTACTCCCCTTTCCCAAGTTAAAGAAACTGGTAGCAGAAGCCTGTGATCTTTATAATTATGCGTAGAGGACAAAATAGAAACACCCAAGGCCTGTCCCCTAGAGAAACTTAGGTGCGAGCGTTTCCCGAACGATTAGGACAATTCAGGCGTAGGTGACCTCTGACTCCACAATACATGCATAATCCCTCCCTTCTCCTGTACTGCCTCTCCTCCTCTGAGAGGCGAGTATTGCCTATCTGCATAGGTTCAGGACATAGTGAGGTAGTGGAATCAGGACTTTGAAATGCGGGAGCTAATTTAAATGAAGGTCTAAGGTTCCTCTCTCGAGTGTTCTGTCTCTCTCTTAAACGCTCATCAATACGAGAAATGAATGAAATTAAATCCTCCAAATTTTCAGGAAGCTCTCTAGTAGCAACCTCGTCGAGGATTACATCTGATAGCCCATTCAAAAATACATCTATATATGCCTGCTCGTTCCACTTAACTTCTGCCGCCAAAGACCTGAATTCTAGTGCATAATCCACAAGAGTTCGGTTCTCTTGTCTCAGGCGCAACAGTAATCTAGCTGCATTGACCTTTCTACCAGGAGGGTCAAAAGTTCTTCTAAAGGCAGCTACAAAGGCATTACAATTATATACCAAAGGGTTATCATTCTCCCATAATGGGTTGGCCCATCTCAGAGCTTTCTCAATGAGTAAGGTGATAATAAATCCAACCTTCGCCCTATCTGTAGGATAGGAGCGAGGTTGTAATTCAAAGTGGATACTGATCTGGTTAAGGAAACCACGACACTTCTCAGGTGAGCCGCCATAACGTACTGGTGGTGTAATACGAGAAGAGGCACCTACAGTGGCTACCTCTAGGCCTGAGCTCACAGGAGAAATAGAAGTAGTATGCGTTTCCTCTGGCGGGTTATTAGCACGAGACAATAAAGCCTGTAGTGCTAGCGCCATCTGATCCACTCTGTGCTCCATGGCTTCGAACCTAGGATCAGATGGACCAAGCTGACTGTTTGTACTTGCAGGATCCATTGGCCCTGTCGTAATGTCAGGATCGGGACAGGGATCCAACACGCAGAGTACAAACAGGTACAGGATGCGTATACCGGACCTTAGAATGGCCGGACTAACGTACGGAGAATATAGAGAATAGTCAAAGACAAGCCGAGGTCGAGGGAACGAGAAGACAGGTAAGCGAGGAACAAGCCGGGTCAAGGGTAACAGAGATAAACAGAGTAAGTCAAACAAGCCGGGTCAGAACCAAAGGGATAACAGAAATACAAGAGCACTGTGTGACTAGGCAGACTAGAACCACGACAGGGCAATGAGCAAATGGGAGAAGCAAGTCTAAATACCCTGGTTCGGAAGGGTAGACACGCCTCCGACGAGTCCTGATTAGTCTCTGATGGATTGAGTGACAGGTCGTTCCGAGTTGGCGTCATGACGTCGGTTTCCGGACGTCATGCTAGAAAAGGAAGTGAGTCCCTCGCGGCCGGCGTTTACGTGACCGGATGGACCGCGAGGAACAGAGGAAACAGCCCGTCCGGACGGATGAACGTCTAAGTCTCTACCTCTCTCGGAGGTAGAGACTTCAGGTACCCTGACAGAATGAGGGATGGATCCCGAAGGCACTGACACTGGGCGATACATTCGCTTAAAAAAGGCCTGATGAGATGAGCTGCCTTGGGCTAAAAATGGTCCACTGCTGTATTTTAGCTCTGAATGACGTTTGACTTGCGTGACTTATCCGCCACCAACTAGGGTTCAAGCCGCCATGTTTTAGGGCACTTTCTGCCTGTGAAACAAACATCAATTTTTCTGGCCGCTGCTACAGCAGCGGCTGCAACAATACCAAATTTTTCAGGCATGTGTACATGCCTAATTTTTAGCCCCACTGGTGCAAGTGGACTGATTACAATTACAGGGCCTCTAAAGAGTCCTGTATTGTTATTTGTCGTCACTACCTTCCCGCGTCGGGAAGATTTCTTGCACAGGGCGCCCAAAGGCCTAAGGCTGGCCCTGCGCATGGGTCAGTGGCTCTGCACCAGACTTCCCTCCAATTGATCAAAGTTAAAGGATTTCAAGTGGACTGATTACAATTACAGGGCATCTAAAGAGTCCTGTATTGTTATTTGTCGTCACTACCTTCCCGCGTCGGGGAAGATTTCTTGCACAGGGCGCCCAAAGGCCTAAGGCTGGCCCTGCGCATGGGTCAGTGGCTCTGCACCAGACTTCCCTCCAATTGATCAAAGTTAAAGGATTTCAAGTGGACTGATTACAATTACAGGGCCTCTAAAGAGTCCTGTATTGTTATTCGTCGTCACTACCTTCCCGCGTCGGGGAAGATTTCTTGCACAGGGCGCCCAAAGGCCTAAGGCTGGCCCTGCGCATGGGTCAGTGGCTCTGCACCAGACTTCCCTCCAATTGATCAAAGTTAAAGGATTTCAAGTGGACTGATTACAATTACATGGCCTCTAAAGAGTCCTGTATTGTTATTTGTCGTCACTACCTTCCCGCGTCGGGAAGATTTCTTGCACAGGGCGCCCAAAGGCCTAAGGCTGGCCCTGCGCATGGGTCAGTGGCTCTGCACCAGACTTCCCTCCAATTGATCAAAGTTAAAGGATTTCAAGTGGACTGATTACAATTACAGGGCCTCTAAAGAGTCCTGTATTGTTATTTGTCGTCACTACCTTCCCGCGTCGGGAAGATTTCTTGCACAGGGCGCCCAAAGGCCTAAGGCTGGCCCTGCGCATGGGTCAGTGGCTCTGCACCAGACTTCCCTCCAATTGATCAAAGTTAAAGGATTTCAAGTGGACTGATTACAATTACAGGGCCTATAAAGAGTCCTGTATTGTTATTTGTCGTCACTACCTTCCCGCGTCTGGAAGATTTCTTGCACAGGGCGCCCAAAGGCCTAAGGCTGGCCCTGCGCATGGGTCAGTGGCTCTGCACCAGACTTCCCTCCAATTGATCAAAGTTAAAGGATTTCAAGTGGACTGATTACAATTACAGGGCCTCTAAAGAGTCCTGTATTGTTATTTGTCGTCACTACCTTCCCGCGGCGGGAAGATTTCTTGCACAGGGCGCCCAAAGGCCTAAGGCTGGCCCTGCGCATGGGTCAGTGGCTCTGCACCAGACTTCCCTCCAATTGATCAAAGTTAAAGGATTTCAAGTGGACTGATTACAATTACAGGGCCTCTAAAGAGTCCTGTATTGTTATTTGTCGTCACTACCTTCCCGCGTCGGGAGTGGGTCATTTGCGCCCCTGCTGCCTTCCTTGCAGACATGTTTATTGTTTATTTACAGACAGAGAGCACTTATTTTTGTAATTTTTATCCCTTCCTTGCATGTGGTAGCTGTTTGTCAGGGATTTGTCAATCCATATCTGCCAAGTGACCCTATGTAGGGGTAACAGTCCCTATTCTGCTCTGTGTCAGTGTGTATCATGGTCTCTGTGGACAGGGAACAGTCTCTATTCTGCTCTGTGTCAGTGTGTATCAGGGGTTTTGAGGACAGGTGTCAATCCATATCTGCCAAGTGACCCTATGTATATCTGCTGTCAGTACACAGGAAAAGTTTAAATATTTCTTGTTCTACGTTCTCTGCAACTCCACGCACCGACTCATCCAATACGTGAAGATCTGGGGTTTCTCTGACTCTCCTCAGTAGTGTATCAAACAGAGTCTGCACTGTGGTAACACGGACATCTTCAGGACATAACTCAACTATTTGCAGATAGGCAGTCTGCAGCTTCTCTTTTTCACCTGTTCTCTTCTTTCTCTTATGCATATTCTTGTCTATATGCAGGTGGTCTCTTGCCTTTCTTTTAACCAATTTGTTCCTTCCATATGGTTTCAAAAGATCTCTGGCATCATTACTTTCAACGCAAATAACGTCATCATAGTTAGTCTCCTCATTATTCACCGGGAAGAGAGTGTTTGCACTGACTACCCACAGCATGCTCTTGCCATTGCCTACTCCACCTTCAACGACAGGGTGCAAGTCCCAAGGAGAAGGATCATTCACTTTATTATCTGTCTTTATTTCACAAGTAGTGCCTGGAACATCCTCATGGGTCACAAGATGTAAATCTGGACTAATGTCAACCCCAGGGTCTGGAAAATCTAAAGAGTCCTGTATTGTTATTTGTCGTCACTACCTTCCCGCGTCGGGAGTGGGTCATTTGCGCCCCTGCTGCCTTCCTTGCATGTGGTAGCTGTTTGTCAGGGATTTGTCAATCCATATCTGCCAAGTGACCCTATGTAGGGGGAACAGTCTCTATTCTGCTCTGTGTCAGTGTGTATCAGGGATCATTAGGGTAGGTGTCAATCCATATCTGCCAAGTGACCCTATGTAGGGGGAACAGTCTCTATTCTGCTCTGTGTCAGTGTGTATCAGGGGTTTTGAGGACAGGTGTCAATCCATATCTGCCAAGTGACCCTATGTAGGGGGAACAGTCTCTATTCTGCTCTACACAGTGTGTATCAGGGATCATTAGGATAGGTGTCAATCCATATCTGCCAAGTGACCCTATGTAGGGGAAACAGTCTCTATTCTGCTCTGTGTCAGTGTGTATCAGGGATCATTAGGATAGGTGTCAATCCATATCTGCCAAGTGACCCTATGTAGGAGGAACAGTCCCTATTCTGCTCTGTGTCACTGTGTATCAGGGATCATTAGGATAGGTGTCAATCCATATCTGCCAAGTGACCCTATGTAGGGGGAACAGTCCCTATTCTGCTCTGTGTCAGTGTGTATCAGGGGTTTTGAGGACAGGTGTCAATCCATATCTGCCAAGTGACCCTATGTAGGGGGAACAGTCTCTATTCTGCTCTGTGTCAGTGTGTATCAGGGGTTTTGAGGACAGGTGTCAATCCATATCTGCCAAGTGACCCTATGTAGGGGGAACAGTCTCTATTCTGCTCTGTGTCAGTGTGTATCAGGGATCATTAGGATAGGTGTCAATCCATATCTGCCAAGTGACCCTATGTAGGGGGAACAGTCTCTATTCTGCTCTGTGTCAGTGTGTATCATGGTCTCTGTGGACGGTGAACAGTCTCTATTCTGCTCTGTGTCAGTGTGTATCATGGTCTCTGTGGACAGGGTACAGTCTCTATTCTGCTCTGTGTCAGTGTGTATCAGGGGTTTTGAGGACAGGTGTCAATCCATATCTGCCAAGTGACCCTATGTAGGGGGAACAGTCTCTATTCTGCTCTGTGTCAGTGTGTATCAGGGATCATTAGGATAGGTGTCAATCCATATCTGCCAAGTGACCCTATGTAGGGGGAACAGTCCCTATTCTGCTCTGTGTCAGTGTGTATCAGGGGTTTTGAGGACAGGTGTCAATCCATATCTGCCAAGTGACCCTATGTAGGGGGAACAGTCTCTATTCTGCTCTGTGTCAGTGTGTATCAGGGCTGGGCTTTGAGGACAGGTGTCAATGTTAGGTGATTTCTGCCCTTTATGGATTAAAAGCAGACTCTGCATCAACTGTGCAATTTTCCATGTGAGTTTTGCCATGGATCCCCCTCTGGCATGCCACAGTCCAGGTGTTAGTCCCCTTGAAACAACATTTCCATCACTATTGTGGCCAGAAAGAGTTCCTGTGTGTTTTAAAATTCGCCTGCCCATTAAAGTCAATGGCGGTTCGCGCGGTTCGCCGTTTCGCGAACATTTGCGGAAGTTCGCGTTCGCCATTCGCGAACCGAAAATTCCGGGTTCGCGACAACACTATGTGCTGGTATTGCTCAAATTTAAAAAAAAAAAATTATTTTATCTACCCTACTTTTTTACTCCTTCTTAACCCCATTCATCAGATTACCCTTATAGTGACTGTGGCGCCCTGTACTTTCTATTTTTTATAAACTTATTTGTCCTCAAAATCTGAAATTCATTTTAAATTCTCTTTAGTCCTTAATATTACAATCCATAAATTTTAATAGTTAACTTAAGAATATATGAGTGTAAACATTAATGTGTATAGAAAAGAAAAGTTCAACTATATGTAGAACATAATAAATGGGAACTGGTTAAATGCCTGCAGTCTGGAATCATTTCTGAAGGGTTTTTGTTCAGCTGTGTATCACAGTGATATCCTACATTATCATACTGTTTTACACAGTAAATAAAACCAGTATCCGAGGTGTCTGTGTTTTTGATAATCAGTTGATACTGTGTCCCAGCACTGTCTATAGTGCAGTCATAATGTGCTGATGACATTCCAGGTCCATATGCAGGTTCTGTGTATCAATGGTGATGAAATAGCAAACGCTGTGGAACCTCTCCTGGTGATTGTCGGAGAAAAGCTGTAACATAATTGTTTTTAACTCCAACATCACAATTAAATGTTGCAGTTTGTCCTTTATTCACTGAAAGCATAGCTGGAGTTAGCGGTACAGTCTGGGAGTCAACATCTGAAAAGCAAAAAAACAAAGAAGTGCATTTTTGAGTGTCACAAGAAACAAAACAGTTTAATTTCAATGTTGCAGAGAACAGACCTTGACACATACAGGATACCCATGCTAAGACAAATGTTATCAGTAGAAGCTCCATTTTCTCTAAAGCTGTATGAATGTTCTTTCCAGTATAGAAAAACGTATTTTATGTCTTCCTAAATATCTCCAGCTCCTCTCTTCAGATTTCTATGCAAATGCTCTGGTGCAGCGAGCAATCACAAACTGCTTGTAAACATTATGTGCAAACAGAATCTCTAGAATTCAAATCTACGGAGGAGAAAAAATACCCCAAGTGTCCAAAACCTTTAGGCGGTCCCTAGTTAATACCTGTACAAGTTAAAACTTAACTTTTAATATTGGTAGATAAAAAATATACTAATGTCTATAACATGAATCCAAAAACAAAAAAAAATAAATAATAAATAAAAAATGTAGGCAGACATAGAACCATAACACCTTAACTCTTGTGCAGGGTTTATTCATCAATAGATTAATTACCAAGCCTAATAACGTCCGTGGCAAATCACCCTGAACACTGGTTGGCGTAGTTCAGACTGATGGGAGTAAAGGCGAAACGCGCGTCAGACAGCTAAGCAGCTTGTAGGCAGACGCACCTTGTATCTCCTATCCTACCTTAGGCGCTGCTTAAAGCAGCGTTGAAACGCGCGTCAGGATGCTAGGCAGCTTGTAGGCAGATGTACCTTGTATCTCCTATCCTACCTTAGGCGCTGCTTAAAGCAGCGCCGAAACGCGCGTCAGGCAGCTAGGCAGCTTGTAGGCAGACGCATCTTGTATCTCCTATCCTACCTTAGCCGTAGTCACTTAGTTTAGATTGATGGTGTTGGCGGTGGGGAATTCGGTTATTTAACGGGGAATGTTTTCCTTACTAGACCTCGGACTTACTTCCACTCCGAGCAGCATGGGTGGTCTGTAAGGGGACTGCACTGTATGATGATATTTACTCTGCCCAGGGGAAGTAGATAGAGTGTATCAGTTGATTGATATTTAGGAGGGGTTTCCTTTCACAATGAGCCATCACGCTACACTGTAATACTAGGTACGATCTCATGATACTTCTCTCCAATAGGACGAACAGTTTACAGTCCAGCAGGGTTTTCAAGCTGCAATCTTCTACCCACAGGGACTGGCGGTGCATCACTAAGGGTCTCTAGAGTCTTTTAGCAGCTGGCATCATAATATTCTCTTTTCACCAGCTTACGTCTACACACTCCATCTGGGCTCAGTCTAGATGAGAGTCTTAGCAGTTAGTAGACTTGAGACGCATCAATGAGGGTATTTAGAGTCTTTTAGCAGCTGGCATCGTAATATACTCTTTTCACCAGTTTAAGTCTACACACTCCATCTGGGCTTAGTCTAGATGAGAGTCTTAGCAGCTAGCAGTCATAATTATTTGTCTTACTAAGTTTAAACTGTCTTGCTTCATTGTGTGACTTCTTGCTACCTTCCCCCACTTATATGCCTGTATTATAGCCTGGAAGAGTTATTAAGTAAGAGCTCGGCATCCACAGTGATCTGGGGTGTATTAGGTTGCTATACACCCCACCGATAAATGTTGAAGATGAGAGCTCTATAGTAATCAGCCTTTACTCCCATCGGTCTGAACTACGGCAACCAGTGTTCAGGATGATTTTCCACGGACATTATTAGGCTTGGTGATTAATCCATTAGGGAATAAACCCTGCACAAGAGTTAAGGTGTTATGGTTCTATGTCTGCCTACATTTTTTATTTATTATTTATTATTTTTTAGTTTTTGGATTCATGTTTCGGCATTAGTATATTTTTCATCTACCAATATTAAAAGTTAAGTTTTAACTTGTACAGGTATTAACAAGGGACCGCCTACAGGTTTTGGACCCTTGGGGTATTTTTTCTCCTTTGGGTCCTTCTTTTCTTTTTGTTGTATACACATATGTGAGGGTTATCCCCTATAAGGTTGTCCCTGACACACGCCTAAGCTAGCTCCCCTAAGGGGTTTCTAGCTTCCTTTTCTGCTAAACTCAAGAGGCAGCAATTGCTGCCTTGCAAATGTCTCGTTGAGCTATATTATGAATTCTGTGGTCAGGATTTGGTAGAGTATGAACCAAATGCATCTGGCAAGATTGATAAATGATAACTTGAAAAACGATTTGCTTGCTGGCAGCACTAATAGCAAGCAGACAGACAGTTAAAAAAAAAACTTTGGCAGTGCAAGGGTTAATTATTTGGCAGCTGGCTAGTGCTAGTCAACCGCCATATTAAAAAAAGTAAAGAAAAAAAAAAGAACAAAAAACAAATAATAACCTAGTCTCTTGAGTCTTGACTGTCAGAGCACTCTGATTGGTTGGCTTACTAGCCAATCAATCAGAGAGAGCACGGTTGCTCATATTTCAAAGCATGGGTAATTTTCCCATGCTTTGTGATGCATGACATAACATGGGAAAGCCTACAACGAGTCCTCCATGGGTGAAGATGGATTTATTTTCATTGTGGTACATTGTCCATGTTAAGGCAGATAGTTTTGCAATCAAGACTTTCTTTATTTTAAAATAGTTGTGCTGGGAATTCGGAATTTTTATCCAGCCTTTGTTGGGGCAGAGATAATCAATGAAGAGAGCATAGTAAATGGAAGAGGAGAAATAGAAGCAATATATTCACAGGTCTAATCCCTATATTGTATTTACTGGAGAGGGGATGAAATAGAAGCTGATAATATTAATAATAATAACTAGGATTTATATAGTGCCTTTTTCCCAGTGAGACTCAAAGCACTTTTCATTGCACTCTCTTGGAATTAACCATATAATGAATAACAGATGTTATTATTACCCAATTTATGGTACTAATCTTATCAACCTCACTGATTCTGCGGTCACACCGAGACAAGACCAATATACCTTATCAATTCCAGGAGATCCACATCTTTATGGATTATGGAAACACTCTGCCAGAGACGCCTGTTCTGCGAAGTGATGGGTTTAAATTGAATATCCTGGTGTCTAGCATGTGCTTGTTATTGACTCTTCTTTCATGCAAAACTGCTATCAAAAGGAAAAAAAAATATTCCGGTTCTTTCCAACATCGAACTGACTGACCTACTGCACTCATGCGACTTGGCCCTGAAACCCTCTGGTGAGAGCCCGAACCAATACTGTTTGCTTTTACTGCAATAAAATACACATATTTGTATTAAGCGATGTCTCATGTGTAAAACAGAACCCCCTATGTACAGGTTTTATGGTGTTTTGGGAAGTTACAGGGTCAAATATAGTATGTTCAATTTTTCCGTTTTTTTCACATTGACATTTGCCAGATTGGTTACGTTGCCTTTGAGACCATATGGTAGCCCAGGAATGAGAATTACACCCATGATGGCATACCATTTGCAATAGTAGAAAACCCACGGTATTGCAAATGGGGTATGTCCAGTCTTTTTTTAGTAGCCACTTAGTCGCAAACACTGGCCAAAGTTAGTGTTGATATTTGTTTTTTGTGTTAAAAATGCAAAAAACTATTAGATATCTCTTGGCAAACTGGCCATCATGTTGACTGAATCTAGTGTGATACCCAGGAAGTTAATCAATGTGTCAGGTCCTACTGTCTTTTTAGGGGAGACAGGGACACCCAGTGATTGGAATAGCTGGGTCGTGATCCTTAGGCTTTTGGGTGGGAATAGGTTACTCTCAACAGTTAAGAAGTCGTCCAAATAGTGAATAACTGTGGGGCATCTACATACATTAAGCAGTAGCCAGCATAGTACAAAAAGAGAAGTCCTGCGCTCACTCCAATCACTACTGGGCCGGCAGCAATGACTACAGTACACATCAGCCCCAATATATAGTAAAAACCAAAGAAAAGAAAAAGTTACTGCGCTCTCTCCTTAATCCCTATGTATATTTAGACAAATTGAGGTCATTTAGTTGCTCCAATGGCCATTGTAGGGAATGCCCGCCTGCCAACGTCAAGGCAGACCCCCCTAAAGCGGATCCTACACTGACCCTTCAGCCTGCTTCCTTGAGCTTCTGGCAAAGATATCTCTAATGAGACAGAGAGTGGTATTTTTTATATACACTCCTACATACTTATTAACCCTTAATAGGGAACACATGGGATGGGCGGCAGCATTGTAACAAGACTGTGTGATACAAAGTAAATACAAATACAAAAAGAGAAGTCCTGCGCTTACTCCCATCACTACTGGGCCGGCAGCAATGACTACAGTACACATCAGCCCCAATATATAGTAAAAACCAAAGAAAAGAAAAAGTTACCTGCGCTCTCTCCTTAATCCCTATGTATATTTAGACAAATGGAGGCCTTTTTGTTGCTCCAATGGCCATTGGAGGGAATATCCACCTGCCAACGTCAAGGCAGACCCCCCCTAAGCGGATCCTAACACTGACCCTTCAGCCTGCTTCCTTAAGCTTCTGCCAAACATATCTCTAATGAGACAGAGAGGGGTATTTTTTATTTACACCCCTATATACTTATTAACCCTTAATAGGGAACACATGGGATGGGCGGCAGCATTGTAACAAGGCTGTGTGATACAAAGTAAATACAAATACAAAAAGAGAAGTCCTGCGCTCACTCCCATCACTACTGGGCCGGCAGCAATGACAGTAGCCAGCATAATGTCTCGGCGAAGGTATCAAAGATCCTGGGGCTGCTCTTTGCACCAAAAGTGAGACGAGTAAAGAAGTAATAAGAACCTTCCCACTTAATGCCATGTAGATGCCACAAAGAAGGGTGTACAGGGAGGAGTTTAAAGCGTTAATGATGTCTGTCTTACTAAGCCATGCACCCTTCCCTGCTGTCAAAATGGCGTCAATGGCGTTATCGATGGAAGCTGTGACGAAGTGCCCTTCGCCACTCGTGCATGGAGAGGACTAATTTCCAGCCTCTTGCCTTGTGACTATGGCCCCTGGGAGATTTTGCCCTTTAAAAATGTTATTTGGGCTTATGGACTTTTATTAGAGTGTTTCCAGCCCTTTAAATGCTCTGGGTAAAGATCTGTACTTTAGCTATGGCACTTCGGATGCAGCCGAAGTAGTCGAAGTGACTGCCATTCCACAAACGAACACGTGGTGAAGGCCATTTTAATTTAGCCGAACGGGGTCAGCACCACGAGCATGAACACCGCTGAAGTTTTACCTTCTTTTGGAACTTTCACATTTCCAATGGAGTCGAACGCCACAGTAATATTGCTATTTGCACGAACGGCACCCGGCAAACGGCATTTGAGCTGTAATGAATAGACCGGCCGCACAGTTTAAATCTGTGGAACTGTTTTGGGCAGGAAAATGTGCGTGCGGTCGATCAAAAGAGACTTCCAGCTAACTCCCGAACGGGTGAACAGATTTAAATGAAATTTGTTGTTGTAAAAATTTAAGTTTTATGCGAATATGAGGTATAATTTTAAAGTTATAAAAGTTGTGTAAAATTTATGTTTTTTCGCTTGGAGATAATTGAGTTAATACAGCCATTAAACTCAATTATCTCCCAAGCAGAGGGGAGGAATTTGCTGTGATGAATGGGAGTGTTTAACTGTGTGTCTGTATATGATTGGTTGTTACGTTTGTGTTTTCAGTACCCAACAAGGTCCATGTGGGTTGCAACCTTGGAGGGAAATGTGTATAAAAGAAGCAATAAAGCCTCAGTGTATTCTGTTCCTGTTTGACCCTCAACACGTAGTCTTGTCTAGTGATTGGAGGGAAACTGCTATAATCACACTGGGGATTGTATACTCCCCTGAGCTTTAATCACTGTCATCTTATAAGAGCTGTTCCTGATACGCTCTCCTGGAGGAGAGGTCTTTCCCACACGGTCCTGGAGGACAGAGGCTTATCCAGGGTGGAAGGAAGATGGCGAGACTCCAGGTAAGCTACGGCGGTTGTGGAATCTGCAGTGGATGTGGTGTCCAGTGCGGTGCTTGTGGTCCTCGGCGCAAGCTAGGAAGCGTCCATCAACGGAAGGTACTCGGTCGGACTACAGGTGATCTGTTACAGAAGCGTACTGCAGGGAAAATTCCTCTGAAGGAATGAGGGAGTTTAAACTGGGTGTTGTGGAAGAGTGGGGAGAAGAGAGGTCGACAATCAACCTTTGCTTATCAGAATTTTTACCAGAGACCACCCCAATGGGGTTATTTCACCAAGCTGAAAAAGAAGGGGAACTGAACGGCCCTGTAACGGACCGTTTTGCTCAAAAGGGGATAAAAATCGTTTAGGCGATAATCCCCTTTTTCCTAGACCAGCAGCTACTGCAAGCACCAATCTCCCGAACTGCAAACTGTACAAATTCTGGAAACTCCTGAACTGGAAACACACAAACCCTGGAATCAGCCGAACAGGAAAAGCATACAATCCGCTTACACTCCTGGCAGTCAGCATACAATCCAATTCCCCCAAAAACGAGACGACGCATCGGTTTGAGGGTCAAGCAGAATCTGAGGTGCTGGCACACCCAGCCTGGTTTTTATTGCAGTTGTTACAAATACAGGTCCGCCCACAGGGAGGTATAAAACAACCACTCACACATCAGTTACATCCCACATATTCCCTCCCCTTATCCTGAGAGGAAACTCAATTATACATACAGTTAAAACATACTTTCTACCCAACTTTCATAACTCTAAAACCATACATCACATTCACATAAAGTCTGGTCCATAGTCCAAAGGCAAGAGGCGGGCAAGCAGCCCCCTCCAAGGACACGTGGCGAGGTCGGTTTCGCCACACTTTTCCCCTTTACCCCCCAGACTAACAGGGTATCTGACCTCCTGCCGGTAGGTGCCCTGGTTAGTCCAGCAAGCCACCCACGAAGCACAAACAGCAGTACCTCCCACCCACAATAAATGTTTACTCCACCTGGATAAAGTAGCAGCTTGTCCAGGTTCCTCACCACGGCTGTGCGGGGAGCTGGTAGACTGCCATGGTGGGTTGCTGAGTGGGCAGAGACCAGCAGTACTCTGCCCTGGTGCCAGCGCTACCACTGAAGTAGCCTGATTGGAGCCTGGTTGTGGGAGGGGGAGACCGACCGTCTTCCCTCTGTGTACACAGCTCTCGAGCTGGGGGACAGGACCGACCGTCCCTACCCCTTGTGCTGCAAGTGCAGAGACTACGGTCCCATCTGCACTGTTGGGGGGTGTAACATCTCCCCTTGGTGGGTTAGGCTGCCGCTGGAGAGAGGGTGTAACAAGCTCCTCTCTCTGGACTTTTAACTGCCGCTGAGGATAGGGGGACACTCTCTCTGCTGGTGGAGAGGGGGACCAGCTGTCTCCCCTTTCATTATTTTGTCCTGCTGCTGGGGTGCGAGACTGACGGTCTCAGCTCCCTGGGGTACACACTGCCGCTGGGGGGGAAGGATTGCACCCTCAGCTCCCTGGGGTACACACTGCCGCTGGGGAGGAAGGATTGCACCCTCAGCTCCCTGGGGTACACACTGCCACTGGGGAGGAAGGACGACACCTTCAGCTCCCTGGGATACACACTGCCGCTGGGGAGGAAGGACGACACCTTCAGCTCCCTGGGATACAATCTGCCGCTGGGGAGGAAGGACTGCACCTTCAGCTCCCTGGGCCTTACTCGGCTGCTGGGGAGGAAGGACGACACCTTCAGCTCCCTGGGACACACACTGCCGCTGGGGAGGAAGGACGGCACCTTCAGCTCCCTGGGACTTACTCTGCCGCTGGGGAGGAAGGACGGCACCTTCTGCTCCCTGGGATACACACTTCTGCTGGGGAGGAAGGACGACACCTTCAGCTCCCTGGGATACACACTTCTGCTGGGGAGGAAGGACTGCACCTTCTGCTCCCTGGGGTACACACTGCCGCTGGGGAGGAAGGACGGTACCTTTGGCTCCCTGGGACTCACACTGCCGCTGGGGAGGAAGGCCGGCACCTTCAACTCCCTGGGATCCAATCTGCCGCTGGGGAGGAAGGACGGCACCTTCAGCTCCCTGGGCTACACACTGCCACTGGGGAGGAAGGACGGCACCTTCAGCTCCCTGGGCTACACACTGCCGCTGGGGAGGAAGGATTGCACCTTCGGCTCCCTGGGATACAATCTGCCGCCTTCAGCTCCCTGGGACTTACTCTGCTGCTGAGGAGGAAGGACTGTACCTTCAGATCCCTGGGATACACACTGCCGCTGGGGATCCTCACAGGACCAGTCTAGGAGATCTGCTACCTCGGGTACCGCTGGTTGCTGTTGGGAAGGAGGACCGGTTGTCTCTTCCCGGGCCTCATTGATGAGTCGCAGGTAATTCCCCTCCAGGTTCCATTCTTTGGCGACCAAATACTGTAGGTCTGCCTCGAGGTCAATAGCGCTAGGGAGCCCTAGCATGTCTTCTCGGTCGTAACACAGGTCCCAAAGACGAGAGTCGGTCGCTTTCCCAAAGTCCTCATCGTCAATATTATCCCAAAATCGGCCAAGGTCAGTGTAATCTCCGCCTTCTGGGAACTCATACTCTGCTATCTCGGGGACACACTGAGCTGCGTACCATTGTATCTTCTGGTATGCGTTGTCTAGCGCCAGTTCTGCATATACTAGAATATCGAGTCTAGTCACCCACGCTTCTTCGGTCTGTTTTCTCAGGAGGGGCATCCGCTCTGCCATTCGAGCCAGGATTCGCTGCCTTCTGCTGCGGCGCCGATCCCCTCGTGAATACTGTACTTCCTCTAGGGCTTCGTCCCACAACCTGGCTCTGACAGCCTCTCTGTACATCACCATGTCCTCCTCTGAGACTGCTCCAGACCCCAGGACGTAATCGTTCAATCTATCTTGCAACTTCTCCATTTTCTGAGTTCCTTTGTAGATAGGGTCGCTGTACGGGTACTAGCGTTGCCCTCAATTTGTAATCCAGGAATGGTGTTGTCTGTAGCTGTCCCTCTGGTTGTAGGAACGATCCCACAGCTTGCCACCAATTGTAATGGACCGTTTTTCTCAAAAGGGGATAACAATCGTTTAGGCGATAATCCCCTTTTTCCTAGACCAGCAGCTACTGCAAGCACCAATCTCCCGAACTGCAAACTGTACGAATTCTGGAAACTCCCGAACTGGAAACACACGAACCCTGGAATCAGCCGAACAGGAAAAGCATACAATCCGCTTACACTCCTGGCAGTCAGCATACAATCCAATTCCCCCAAAAACGAGACGACACATCGGTTTGAGGGTCAAGCAGAATCTGAGGTGCTGGCACACCCAGCCTGGTTTTTATTGCAGTTGTTACAAATACAGGTCCGCCCACAGGGAGGTATAAAACAACCACTCACACATCAGTTACATCCCACATATTCCCTCCCCTTATCCTGAGAGGAAACTCAATTATACATACAGTTAAAACATACTTTCTACCCAACTTTCATAACTCTAAAACCATACATCACATTCACATAAAGTCTGGTCCATAGTCCAAAGGCAAGAGGCGGGCAAGCAGCCCCCTCCAAGGACACGTGGCGAGGTCGGTTTCGCCACAGGCCCTAGTAGAAAACCCTGATCTAATTCCAACTGTAACAGATTGTTTACTGATGTTGAACTGGTGAGGGCAGATAGCAGGTTCTTACATTCCTCTACGCTGTAAGGCATGTAAATGATTCCTGTATGGAACCCTTCTGTGAATCCCGACACCAAAAACTCCACCAAATAGGGTATGGGGTGATTCTGCAACAATACGGAGAAATAAGTCACATTGATAGAGGCCATGTAAGGTTTGGGAAACAATTTATTAGGACACATCATTTTTGCATGTGCCCTGAAACAAAGAGAACAGATATGCAATAACCGGCATGCGCTAAATCCACAGGAACCTGCATTGAAGTTATTGCAGACCTGGGATTTGCCCCCAAAAATAATATTACGGCCGAGCTTGTCCTTAATCACTCTCTCGGTGTTAGCTCAGGGAGTAGGAAAAGGATAGGTTGCACCCTGCTTGGGGGTATTAGTGACATAGGTTAGTGGTGTGTGAGGAAGAGGAGCAAATGCTACAAACTGGGGACCTGAGGCCCGTGAAGTGCCTGCAAAATAGTTCCGTATCCAACTGGCCCCAGTCTGCCTGAAAATTAAACTGAGCCAGGGCTGCAGATGCCTTCGCGGAGAATGATCTGTGGTATTCATAAAAATAGATACCACCATATTTATGCCCCAGGTCCACCAACTTGTGTAAATAAGTCAAACTCCTCTCTGCATAGCGGATAACTCGAGCACACCACATCCCTATAAATCCCAAAAGCCAGGAGGAAATCAGGGATAGACAATTTCCTTTTCAACCTGGGATCCTTAGTCTTTAGTACCACAGGCACATCGCCATAGGAAAATGACTTGTTTTCAAGGATATCCTGGGAGGCAATCAGCAGCAAAACCATATTGACATCCTTGCCCTCCAAGATATCCTTATTAATATGTGTTGGTACCATATGAGCCGGGTTAATGATGTTTGGATTTTGGAGTGGGCCAATGAATTTACCAGTCAGGGTTATTGAGAGACCAGTAGTTTCTGGAGTAACCAATCCAGCTGAAGCCACTGGCCTATCATTAGCATCCAACCGATCCAGTTTATCCGTAATGCGTCCCAGTGCAGATAGGATGGATGATAGTATGGTATGGAGGTCAGGTGACTGGGCACTACTGGAGCCTTCACCAGCCTCGGTATTGTCCGTGGTGGTATTGAGTAACCTATATAACTCTGCCTTCCTGGCAGTGGATGGGTATGGAATATTCCTGTGTCTTAGTTCAGCCCTGATCCTAGGTATTGTCCAGGATCTGAGAGAAGATAGGCTAGCGTTGTCCCCTCTTTGAGATGGAGAGATGGGCCTTGCCGGGGTACTGGGAATGGACACCTCATCATTTGCTTCTGGTAGTTCAGACATGCTAGAATAGGATATAATTAACAGAGTAAAAAAGTAAAAAAGCAATGTACTGGCTGGCCTAACTAATGCAGAATGGCGAAGAAATTAACTATGACAGGAAAGGGAAACCCTTACTAGTTGCCAAGCGGCATGAGAGGCTCTAGCTATGTGTTGGCCTGAGGGGATTGTTTGAGGCCACTGGCGTTGTGGCGGGGTGGAGGCCTCTCGGTGATTAGTAAGGCAAAAGATAGAATGGGAGTGACCGGGGAGGCCCTTTTTATACCATGATGCGAGGCGACTAACTATGCGTTGGCCGATTAGGCGTGAGTACCTCTGAATATAAGGGAGGGTTTTGGCCTCGGGGGACAAATAAGACTTGGCAAGAAGGCCAGAAAATCACCTAAGTGGATTCTGAATACTATCAGCCAGTAGACCAAACCTTACCCTAGTAGGTAGAGCCATATGGGGATGGAGATATATAACGACCTTTAAGTACACCTACCTGTATATGAACAGATGAATAGGCTAGGAAAGCGTAGATGACTTTGAGTGATACCTATGGAAGTAAATAGTCATCATATAGTAACCAAAAACAGTAAGTAATATGAAATAATGCGGAATACCTACCAGGCAATAGACTAGGCCTAAAAATAAAGCAGCTGGACCGTAATGGTAGTATAACCAGTAGTGCCTAGTACCTAGTAACATAAATTAAACAGTTAAGCTTCCGAGCAAATGAGGGGCAGAATAAGAAGTGAAGGATAATCCAAAACACTAACCAAAGTAATCTTTAGAAATGAAAAGGGCAGGGGACGTATGCAAATATGCAGAGAGACCACAATCTGTAATATATGAATATACGGTAGTCCATGTTAGAATTTGAAATGAGCATGAACTAATACCTAACTGATCAAGATTACAGAACCAACCTAAATTGTGAAAATTGAGAATCAGAGGCAATCAGAGTTTTTATTAACAGCCTTGAACCTCAGAGGTAAAGCACGAAAGCGGGGAGGTACAGGTTCTGCAACCTAAACATGTATATATAAGATTAGTTTAGCCAAAAACAGCGAAACAGTACTGCTAAATTCAACTGTAAAACCCGCTTTCCTGGTAGATTAGTAATATGTGCAGTACTGTTGTATAACCTCTAGGGGTCCCTAGTTTACCCAGTCTAATTCGTGAAATTTTAAACGAATGGTCGCATGGACTTAGGGATTCCTACAAGTACAATGTGGCATTCGGCAGAAATCTATACGAACAGCTCACAAGGAGGAACAAAGTAACATAGAACTGCTGAACGCTCCAGTGAAAGAACCATTAAAGCATGCATGATGCATGAAACGTGAGTATTGTTTGTGCGCGCGAAACGAAACCGTCGAACAGGTGAGTATAACCCACGAACAAGTATATGAACTGATAGACAATAGTGGCAAACTGCCGAACCGCCGTTCGTATAAAGTTGTAAACGAAAGTTTGCACGAAAGTATACGAACAGAGGGTAAGTATATGAAATAAAGTTGACCTGTGATGATGCTAAGAGCCTGCGATGGGGTCAAAAACTCACTGTTTACCGAAGCTACGTGACCGTGCGGTATTGGAGAGGGTAAGAACCCTGCAGCATTCCACGGTAGGAAGAACTTTGATCCAGGAACGGGAGACACTTTGATGACAGGTAAGTTCTCCATGAGGAAAGAAAGCAAGATGGCGGTCTGCAGCAGCCGGAAATCCAGGTATGCAAATCGCCAGACCATCAATGGTAATGAGGAGGGGTCTGGCGGTCTTAAATAGGGAAATCATGCCCCTCCCACAACTACAGGCCCAGCCCTGTATATATATATATATATATATATATATATATGATCTAAGTATATATTATTTATTTTCCAGCTGTTGTTAAACTTTATTAAACTTTATTACAGGCAGCAGGGGGACTACCTGTTATATCTGTCATTCCTGACATTCCTATGGAAGGCTATTCTGTCCATGTGATCATGAGGTCCTCACAAGGACCTCGAGATCACATGGCCCAGAAGGGCTGGATCGGCAGCAGGGGAACTCCATGGGATGCCAGCTAAGTCCCCCCATCGCAATCGCTGGCGTGGGATTCCCAGCGACCAGGTAAGTCGCCCGCCATCCTTAAGGGGTTAAAAGAATTCCAAATCAACTTTAAAAAATGCTAGGTTATATTTTAGTTGCAGCAACTACAACCAAAAGCAGATATTGGAAAACTAGTGACTTGCCAGATGTTAAAGAGATTTTATACATCATGAATTAATCTACCGCACATACTCGGAAAATAATATTATATTAAGACAAGAATGGAATGAATGGGAAAAAAATGTCAGAAGCAAATACAATTTAGTAATATGATACCCATTTAACCAAACTATGTAAATATATACTGTTAATATTACAACAACTTTCTGTCATTTTGTAAATAGGATATATTAAATAACTAAAAATAAAATAAAACATATATAAAGAAAACACATGGGACGTGGGAGAGAAGATAAAAAGTGTCTCCTCTCCTCAAAAAACATTTGCAGGCCCATAAGGGAGGTGAGGGTGTACAAAGTCTCCAAAATGGAAACTAATTCTGATAGACAAACGCCAGTGAATACAAAGATATATTATCATTTGACACAATCAAAAAGCAAAATTATAAATCAATATATACCACATATTTAGACTGTCCCAATATAATATAAAGAAAAAAATAACTGGTATTAGGATTTTTCAAACCAGTCAATAAAAAGTATAAATATAAATAACTTATTGTAATAACTTCCTGAATATTGACAGTTTTCTGAATAGGATACAATACAATTTTGGAGATGTTATTTTTGTTCTTTAGAGAAGTGAAATTCATCGGAAAGTGATTCGTAAAATTTCTTATTCTAAAACAAGAAGGGGGAACTGAATACATTTTTTTATTTTGATGAGCTTTTGTAAATATCTGAAATTATCTTCTTTTTTTTTAATGTTGATGGAGATAAGTCTGGAAATTTCTTTAAATTGTTGTGTTGATCAGGTAGTTTAACCCCTTAAGGACGGACTACGGTTCAGGACCGTTATCGGCATTTTTGCGTTGCCGACCGGTCACGGTCCTGAACCGTCCTAACCGTCCAATGTACTTACCCGATCGCCGTCGTTCCCCCGGCGGCGATCGACGGTGCTCCCGGTGTGGGGAGACTGCCTGCAGCCCAGACAGTCTCCCCATGGCGGTTTAGGACCCCTGTGGCCATGTGATCGCCCAACAGGGCGACCACATGGTCACAATAGGTGTCCTAGTCTCTGCCTGCAGGGGGACTGTCTGTGCTGACAGGCAGTCTCCCTGCTGCTGTAAAATCATTAAAAAAAATTAAAGTGAAAGTTAATAAAAAAAAAAATATTATATATGTGTATATATATGATATATAGACATATATTATACCTATATAATATATGTCTATATATCATATATATAATGTCATGCTAAGTGTATTTTTATATTAATATGTACATATATTAATATAAAAATACACTTATAATTAATTTACACACGTATATATATATATAATATATATAATAACTATATATATATTGTATATATATATATATTATTATAAAATACGAATAATAAATAATTTAAATTAAATTAAAAACATTAAAAATAATAATAAAAATTAAAAAAATTATATATCTATACAAAATTTTATTCTAACTGTATTTTGATATTAATATATATTTATTTTTTATCAAAATACACTTAGAATGAAATTGTATATATATCTATGTATATATAAATAAATAAAAAGAATGCGAACTATTCATATGTCCATATACAAAATTACATAAATAATTATATAAATATACACGTAGACTTCAAATATATAAATATGCATATATATTTAAATTCTACGTGCGTATTTATGTAATATTTTTAAGTAATGCTCTTCCTGTCCACCAATCAATGGATTGTATAATAGCTCCACCCTAACCGAACCGTTCCATTTCCTATGGCCCTACATCTGAAGCAGGGCCCTGAATGGATCGGTATGGTTCGCTTGTATGGACTACTTTCATAATGGAAACACCCAATATAGCGAACCGTACCGAACCGAACTGAACCGATCCGCTCAGTGGAAACGAGGCATTAGTTACTCCAATGGCCACTGGAGGGAATGCCCACCTGCCAACGTCAAGGCAAACCCAGGGCCGGACTGGCCCACCGGGAGACCGGGAAACTTCCCGGTGGGCCGGTTAAACTTGGGCTGGCCAGGGGCTGCAGCACCTGTAAAAGTTTTATTGTTTTTTTTAAATGACTGGGTAGCTGCGAGGAGCTGCATCACATAGTCGCTCCTCGGAGTGAACAGACATCCAGCAAGCTGCCGGGATACCGAGTGACGTCATATCCCGGCGGCCAAAAATCATTGCAAGCAGGAGAGAAGCCTAGTGACAGCTCTCACCCAGCTCCAGCCCTAATGATCACACAGGAAACCATTGGGAAGCAGCAGGCAATGGTACTGTACAGAGGGAAAATCTGTCATTTGTTTATGTATGTGTCAACGTGTCTCTGTTTATGGGCCAGTGTATATGTGTCAGCGTTTATGGGTCTGTGTATGTGTGTCTGTGTTTGCTTATGAGTCAGTGTATATGTTTCAGTGTCTATTTGTTTATGAGTCAGTGTGTCTGTGTTTATGGTTCTGTTTTTGTGGGTCAGTGTATATGTGTCAGTGTGTCTGTGTTTATGGGTCAGTATATGTATGTGAGTGTGTCTGTGTTTGTTTATGAGTCAGTGTATGTGTGTCAGTATGTCTGTGTTTGTTTATGGGTTCGTGTATGTGTGTCTGTGTGTGTTGGGTAATTTATATGTCTCAGTGTATGTGTGTTACTCTGTTTTTGTCAATGTGTGTATGGGTCACTCTATGTGTGTCTGTGTTGATGTCAATGTGTATATGGATCAGTGTAAAGGTTTTACTTAGTTTACAGGATATTGGAATGTCATATGCATATATAATAATATTAGTATTTACATGAATATATGCTATAAGCACGATTTGTATGCGTGTTATGCTTTTAATATACACAAATATTAATATTAAAAAATGCATTAATATACGCGGTATATATACATAAAACTAATTGTATAAAATAAATTGTATTGAATAAAAATCACAATTGGCATTACTTCGTACTGACACTGACCCATATTTCTTAATCCAGTTGTTAAAATCATGGGCATACAGTCTAAAACAGGCCCAGCCCTAGCCTATGGCAACTAAGTGGCTGCCACTGCCCTGTACTTTGGGGGCTCTCACTTGGCAGGTGCACAAATAGGTGCACAAATATACTGGTAGGAGCATGAATGGGCAGCGAGGGAAATATGTACACACTGTGTATGGATTTAGTAAATAACTCCCTAATTTGGTATCTTTAAATATGGTAATCCCACATAAGTATAGGAAATTAGCAGCTATCTACTAAACAGCTGAAAGATCTAATGAAGAATTACTTTTCTTAATTTCGATATTTCATCTGTTTAATAGATAACGCCTTAAATTGGTTCCCTTATGTAGATTTGTCATATTTAAGGATACTGAATTAGGGAGCCATTTAGCAAATAGCTCCCTTATTTGGCTAACTAATTCAAAGATGTGACGATTTCTCTTGAAATCACTAGTTTTATGAATTGGGGGGCACGCAGTTAACACCTAAAGCACTTTAGCAAGCTTCAGGGGGCTTCAGGGGTCATTCAAGTTGCAGGAAGAATTTTTAATGTTAAGTCTTTCTTTCCACTTCTGTATTTGCGTGCTATACTGAAGTGATGCATTATAGGGCTGGTAAAACATTTTTTTTCCAGGGCTGTTCTTTATTCCCAGTCCGGCCCTCGCCATACCTCCCCAAAGATATCTCTAATGAGACAAAGAGGGGTATTTTTTATGTACACCCCTATATACTTATTAAACCTTAATAGGGAACACATGGGATGGGCGGCGGCATTGTAACCTAGCTGTGTGATACAAAAAGTGAATACAAATACAAAAAAAAAAAAAGGTCCTGCGCTCACTCCCATCACTCCTGGGCGGCAGTAATGACCACAGTACACATCAGCCCAGTATCAAAGATAAAGACTGTGTCAAATGAAGGAGAAGAAAAGTAGATTGGAGCAGGAAGGACAAGTGATCCCTCCACTTAATTCTGGACACCACATCATAAGACTTTGGTACCTGGTCCCGGACCTTCTCATCTCCCCACGTAAAAAAATATAATTGTTAATGTGTTCCCTTTCACTTACCGAGTGTCAGGAAGCACATGGTGCCGCTGATTGGCTAGAGCGGTCAGCTGGCACTCTAAGCCAGTCAGTAGTTCCCTATTTATAAAAAAGTAAAACATTTTTATGAACAGGGAACTAGCGATTGGCTTAGAGCGTCAGCTGACCACTCTAGTCAATCAGCGGCACCCATTTCTGATGTCTATCTGCACTTCCTGACGCTCCGTTTTAGAAGCCAATACCACTGAGCGACCTGGAGATCTGGAGCTGCAGGAAGCCTTTGAGGTTAAACAATTTAAGAGCTGCTTAGCCCCTTAAAGGAAAGAGAGTGCTCAGGGGTCTCCTGGCATCATAGCATTTTCATTAAGATTTAGTTGTTCTGGTGACCTGAATGTTCCTTTAATTTGCCGATCTCTCCGTGGCTCGCACTGCTTTGCCTCCTTGCCTAATGGGTGTCCCGGTTATTTATTTCTAAAATCTGGTAATCCTGGTTTTATGTGATAATGACTATGCCTCCCCTTCTTGACACTGTCAAGAATGGATATCATTACAATTATGCCCTGCTTCTCAAGTATGGACCCTGCTTCTCAATGCAAGATTTTTAATGAAAACATTGCCTTTCACTAAAAGATGATGAGAATCAGGGCCGGACTGGCCCACCGGGATACCGGGAAATTTCCCGGTGGGCTGCGGCACCTGGGGGCTGCACTGACCATGTATGTGCCACCAGGTGGCCGGTCCGGTGGCACACACTCTGATGGGGCCGGCCGGCGGCCGCATTCCACGCTGGAGCCGCCAGACCGGGTGGCAGCCTCACTAGCGCTGGGGGCAGAAGGAGGAGCATGTCTCTGTACCATGCTCCCTCGCGGTTCCCACAATTCCCAGCACAGAAACCGCGAGGGAGCATGGTACAGAGACATGCTCCTCCTTCAGCCCCCAGCGCTAGTGAGTGTGACAGCCTGACAGGAGTGCCGCCGGACCGGCGAGGCTGCCACCCGGTCCGGCGGCTCCAGCAAAAAACCCTACTCACTACTCGCAGGTAAGGGGAAAAAAAAAGAGAGAGACAAGGTGGAAAAAAAGAGCGAGAGAGAAGGGGAAAAAAGAGAGAGAGAAGGGGGAAAAAGAGAGAGAGAAGGGGAAAAAAAGAGAGAGAGAAGGGGGAAAAAAAGAGAGAGAAGGGGGAAAAAGAGAGAGAGAGGGGGAAAAAAGAGAGAGAGAAGGGGAAAAAAAGAGAGAGAGAAGGGGGAAAAAAAGAGAGAGAGAAGGGGAAAAAAGAGAGAGAGAAGGGGAAAAAGGGGAGAAAGAGACAGAGGGGAAGAGAGAAACAGAGGGAGACAGGAGAGAGACACACAAGGGGAGGAAGAGCCCCACGAGGCTCTTCCCTGCCAGCCGATCTCCCTCCCCGTTCCACAGGCACCGTGCGGGCAGCCGGCAGGGGAGGGAGGAAGAGAGGGCCGGGAGCTCAACCTGCAGCTCCTCTGCGTCCTTCTTGCACGAGCACAGAGCGTTGCCGCGGTTACCACGGCAATGCTCCGGCTCTCACAAGAGTGAACTCTAGCCCTGGAGCTATGGGCTAGAGTTCACTCTCACCACTGCGACCACCATGAATTCCTGGTGGTCGCAGTGTTGAGAGTGAACTCCAGCCCATACACACACTACCCCCCCATACACACACTACCCCCTATACACACACTACCCCCCATACACACACTACCCCCCATACACACACTACCCCCCATACACACACTACCCCCCCCATACACACACTACCCCGCCATACACACTACCCCCCATACACACACTACCCCCCATACACACACTACCCCCCCATACACACACTACCCCCCATACACACACTACCCCCCCATACACACACTACCCCCCATACACACACTACCCCCCCATACACACACTACCCCCCCATACACACACTACCCCCGCCATACACACACTACCCCCCCATACACACACTACCCCCCCATACACACACTACCCTCCATACACATTTACACACTGCCCCATGCACACATTGCCCCCCACACACATACCCAGCCCCCATACACACACATTCACAGCCCTCCATACACACACATTCACAGCCCTCCATACACACACACACTGCACCCCTCACACATTGCACCACTGCTCCAATACCCTACTACAGCCCCATATCCCAGCAGACCCCAGGTCGCAACGCATTATGGGGCTGGTAAATATTTTTTTCCAGGGCTGCTTTTATTTCCCAGTCCGGTCCTGATGAGAATCACTATAACCCAGTCTAATTACAGATTGATACGAGGCTAGTGAGTTTTAGAATCTTTCCGAAGAAATGTAGCAAAGGAAAGAATTCTAATTGTAAAGATTATAGGTAGAGGGCTTCTGTTACTGTAACTATCTTTCCTGGTGTCTACATGGATCCTAGATGGATTGCAACAGCCTCAATAATAATATTCAGAGAAATGGTATTCATTATATACATCAATGCTATTAAAAAAAAAGAAGGATTTCAATAAATTTGGAGTGCATTTTTCCACTACTACAGTGTGCAGGACATTTAGTTTTGGAGTCTTCATAGTAACAGAAACAGGGATGATTTCAGAACAACACCAACTAATACTAATTGTCATTTTGCCAATTGTTCAAGCAATTATTTAAAAATTGTCTGTGTCTGTTATTAACAAGCATCTGAGACTTTGCTGCATATATGATTAAACACACTAAGAGGGTATTATCTTTCCACTGGTCTAGATTTGCTTCTTCAGCATAAAATCTCACTCTTACATTATCCAATTTATGTGACTCTGTCTCTGTTACTGCATGGCACATTTCAGCTGAATATACTTCATTATAAAATGTATTAATGCAAAATTATATAGAAACAAGGGGTTGGGAAAATAGCTGTTGGGGCGCTAGAGGGAAACATAGAGATGCGGTTTGAGAAACAGGTTGAACATAATAGGAAGATAGACAAGAGTTTGAGGAAAAGATGGGGATGACAAGGGGGTTGAGAGGTGATGGGAAAATGGGCATGATTATGGTAACAGAGACTGGAGCTCATGGGTTCTTCATCATAAAAGGTATTAATGCCAAACTATATGTCACATATCCTTGAAGAAGTCTCATGGTGAGGAACGAAATGCGTTGGATTGGCTGCTCTTGTTGGACTATTTATTTAATTTAATTTAATTTCATTGTGGATTTACTGGTGTTTCCTGCTGCAATCATCCTTGCCTTTGGACAATTTCCATCTACGTCCAGGTTTCCTGAGATCCACTTGCTGTGGAGATATGCAGTTTTATCTTCTATGTTTGTAAGTGCATTTGTCCATTAAATTGTTTTATACCATACAGTACTGCACTATCGTCTTCTCCTTTACATATATACAGAATATAGCAAAGATTTCTAGGGAGCAAGATATTATCGTTGGAGATATATCCTTATAGGGCAATGTGCCTATAACTTGCCACTATCTTGGGCGTTTTTTTACCTCCTCCTTCCCTGCCATTGTTCTGTAACTGTGTTACACTTGTGACCGAAAGCAAGGAATTGTGCTGGAGGGAATCTATATACCTCCCCAGCTTTTGCAAGGTTCCTACTTTGTGTAATTAGCCCCAGGGAAATGTGTAATGTTATAATGAATGTTGCACTTTAAATATGTGTATATTTGGGCCCTGGGGTGGAGTACTTGGAGAGTAGGGTGGGCCAGTGCTCCACTTCACATTTTGGAAGTTGCTTGGAACCTACAGGTGAGAAGTCCAGTTCCAGAGTTTGAATCCTAATTTAACTCACCTGAAAAGGATTGCCAATTACCGGTGCAATTAAGTACTCCCCTGCCAAGGAAGGAGGGAGATTGTGTTTGGTTTCTGTGAGTGGAAACAGAGAGCTGAAAACCCTGAAACAGTAAGGTTGTTTATGCTTATGTTTATGTTGGAAAATGGACAAGCCATCCAACCCAGTTAGCTGATTATTTTGTTTAGTTAGTGCTCAGAAGAGCAAGGCTTTTGTTTTATATATTTTTGTTACCTTTATACCTTACTGTGCATTTATTTTGGAACCTCAATAAAAGAGCAAGTTAATTTACCTCATCCAGCGTGTGAAGTGTCTCTAAAGCCTGAAAAGACTGTGTGTAACACCCCAATCCCAGGACAAGGTACCAAGGGAAAGGAGTACTTTTGTCACACACTATAAAAAAAAAAATTCTCTCCTAGATTTTTACACAAGGTTGTATTATATTTATTAATTTATCCTTTTGAGTTTTTCTTTATATATTTATGCGTTCATGTTCACACATATATATATATATATATATATATTTATATTTTGTTTGGTGTTGTGTGTCACATACTCTAGTTGTGAACATTTATCATAGTTCATTGGCAAAAAAGCACCTAAAACATAAAAATATAGTTTTCATTTTATATAAGTTGATATATATATTCAGTGTTCGGTTAACACATTTGTGGACAAATTATTGAGTACAGTCTAAATAAATCAAGAAATAACAGCTTGGAACTGTAAAAATATTTCAAGTCTGTCAGCCCTTCTGTTGTGTTTTTGTTAGTTAGATTAAAAATTAATATATCCTGCCAATCATATTATATACCTTTATATTTATACTTTAAAATCCAGCACTGTAAGGTGGCTGACGTGACGTTGTACAATAAACAATGTGACAAGGTGTCACATGTGAGTGTCACATGTCAGGACAATCTATAAGGTTTTAAAATCCATTTTCTTATTTTATGGGACACATATGACATATATACATAATCACTTTTTGATAAACCGATCTGTGGAAAAATCAAAGGTAATTAATTGCATCTATATCAAGTAAATATTGAATGGGAACTCTTAAGCATGTCTCTCACACCTTCTGCAGAGTTTTTGTTCAGCTGTGTATCACAGTGGTATTTTACATCGTACCACTTAACACAGTAAACAAAACCAGTATCCGAGGTGTCTGTGTTTTTGATAACCAGTTGATACTGTGTCCCAGCACTGTTTATTGTGCAGCCATAATGTGCCGATGACATTCCAGGTCCATATCTAGGTTCTGTGTATGAATGGTGATGATATAGCAAAAGCTGTGGGACCTCTCCTGGTGACTGTCGGAGGAAATTTATAGTACCGCCGCTTTTAACTCCAACATCACAGGTAAATGTTGCAGTTTGTCCTTTATTCACTGAAATATTTGTTGGTGTTAGAAGTGGAGTCTGGGAGTCAACATCTGCGGAAAAATAAATATTTGGTTTAGTAATTTATATAAGAAACAATATAACTTCATATTATGTAGTGAACAACCTGGATACATACATGATATCAATGCTATAAAATATGCAGTAAGTAGAAGATTCATGTTCTCTAATGGTGTTTGAATATTTTTTGCTTCCAGTATAGAAGAAGAAGATCGCTCATGTCTTCTTAAATATCACCAGCTCCTCTCTTGAGATTTCTATGCAAATGTTTCAGTGAAGCGAGCAATCACAAACTGCTAGAAAGTATTATGTGCAAAAAGAATCTCTAGAATTCACATTGACTGAGGGTATATATTTCAAAGAGTTAGACTTTACTTCAATTTACAGCTTTAAAGAAAGCTTTTTAAAAATTGTACATTGAGTCGGCATAGGAACCAAAGAAGATCTGGTGGGGAGCAGTCTTTCATTACAAGTATACAGCATTTATGGAACATATGTTAAACCCTGAAGTTTTTTTACAGGCAAAATAATATGCTATCACTCTTGGGAGACAATTAGTAGGATGGGATATAGCCCTGTTTATGTTACTGTACCACCTTTTAATTTCTTACAAGAGGAATCATTTATTCAACAAGGGTCTTTCTACTGATATTTTTTTTGCATCTTTTTGTTGAAAAGTAATTTTTAAAGCTATGTAGAAAAGATAACCAACTCATTTAAAATATGTTTTTCTCATGCTGTGCCATGCCATTGTACAGAACACTGGTAAGACCTCACTTGGAGTATTGTACGCAGTAACAGAGACCGTATCTTCAGAAGGATATTAATACTTTAGAGAGATTTCAGAGAAGGGCTACTAAACTGGTTCATGGATTGCAGGATAAAACTTACACGGAAAGGTTAAAGGATCTTAACATGTATAGCTTGGAGGAAAGACTAGACAAGGGGATATGATAGAAATATTTAAATACATACAGGTGATACTCAAAAAATTAGAATATCGTGCAACAGTTCTTTTATTTCAGTAATGCAACGTAAAAGGTGAAACTAATATATGAGATAGACGCATTACATGCTGTCAAAGATAGATCAAGCCGTGATTTGTCATAAGTGCGATGATTATGGCTTACAGCTAATGAAAACCCCAAATCCACAATCTCAGTAAATTAGAATATTACATGCAATCAATAAAACAAGGAGAGTACATAGAACAATATCGGACCTCTGAAAAGTATAAGCATGCATATGGACTCAGTACCTGGTTTGGGCCCCTTTTGCAGATTTTTTTTAAAGGGAATCAACACAGTAAAGGAGGAGACTATATTTAAAAGAAGAAAATATACCACAACAAGAGGACATAGTCTCAAAGGGACACTATAGTCACCAGTGCAACTACATGTATTCCTAACCCTGTAGTGTTAACATGACCATCTAGCCCCCCTGGGTCCATCATGCCTCCATAAATATAGTAAAAATCTTACTGTATTCAAGCCAGAAGCAGGAAAAACAAGCAGTCTGCTGACATGTGATAGCCTGATCCAATCACAGTGCTTCCCCATAGGATTGGCTGAGACTGACAAAGAGGCAGATCAGGGGCAGAGCCAGCATGATTCAAACACAGCCCTGGCCAATCAGCATCTCCTCGTAGAGATGAATTGAATCAATGATTCTCTATGAGGAAAGTTCAGTGTCTGCATGTAGTGGGAGGAGATACTGAATCATAGGATGCTCGTGCACAGCAGATCTGAGTGGATGGAGGCATATTATGCCTCCATCAACTCAGAAGTCCCTCTGGTTCACTCTGAGTGACTGCAACTGGTGGTGTTCCTAGCTTTCAATGTAAACACTGTATTTTCTCAGTTTACGTGAGAAAGGCTGCAGGGAGCTATAGTTCTGACCTGAACAACCTCATTAAGCTGACGTTGTTCAGGTGACTATAGTGTCCCTTTAAATTAGTTTAAAAATAATATCAGGAAGTATTATGTTACTGAGAGAGTAGTGGATGCATTGAATGGCCTTCCAGCTGAAGTGGTAGAGGTTAACACAGTAAAGGAGTTTAAGCAGGCATAAGGCTATCCTAACTAAAAGATAAGGCCAGGGACTAATTAAAGTATTTAGAAAATTGGGCCGAATGTGAAAATTGGGACTAGATGGGTCGAATGGTTCTTATCTGCCATCACATTCTATGTTTCTATGCATGTTTTTTAAATAGTAAAATACACTGCTCAAAAAAATAAAGGGAACACTTAAACAACACAACATAACTCCAAGTCAATCACACTTCTGTGAAATCAAACTGTCCACTTAGGAAGCAGCACTGAGTGACAATCAATTTCACATGCTGTTGTGCAAATGGGACAACAGGTGGAAATTATAGGCAATTAGCAAGACCCCCCCAATAAAGGAGTAGTTCTGCAGGTGGTGACCACACACCACTTCTCAGTTCCTATGCTGAGAAGTGGCTGATGTTTTCGTCACTTTTGAATGCTGGCAGTGCTTTCACTCTAGTGGTAGCATGAGACAGAGTCTACAACCCACACAAGTGGCTCAGGTAGTGCAGCTTATCCAGGATGGTACATCAATGCGAGCTGTGGCAAGAAGGTTTGCTGTGTCTGTCAGCGTAGTGTCCAGAGCATGGAGGACAGGCCAGTACATCAGGAGACGTGGAGGAGGCCGTAGGAGGGCAACAACCCAGCAGCAGGACCGCTACTGTGCAAGGAGGAACAGGGGGAGCACTATCAGAACCCTGCAAAATGACCTCCAGCAGGCCACAAATGTGCATGTGTCTGCTCAAATGGTCAGAAACAGACTCCATGAGGGTGGTATGAGGGCCCGACGTCCACAGGTGGGGGTTGTGCTTACAGTCCTATACCGTGCAGGACGTTTGGCATTTTCCAGAGAACACCAAGATTGGCAAATTTGCCACTGGCGCCCTGTGCTCTTCACAGATGAAAGCAGGTTCACACTGAGCACATGTGACAGACGTGACAGAGTCTGGAGACACCGTGGAGAACGTTCTGCTGCCTGCAACATCTTTCAGCATGACCGGTTTGGCAGTGGCTCAGTAATAGTGTGGGTGGCATTTCTTTGAGGGGCCGCACAGCACTCCATGTGCTCACCAGAGGTAGCCTGACTGCCATTAGGTACCGAGATGAGATCCTCAGACCCCTTGTGACACCATATGCTGGTGCGGTTGGCCCTGGGTTCCTCCTAATGCAAGACAATGCTAGACCTCATGTGGCTGGAGTGTGTCAGCAGTTCCTGCAAGACAAAGGCATTAATGCTATGGACTGGCCCGCCCGTTCCCCAGACCGTTCCCCAGACCTAAATCCAACTGAGCACATCTGGGACATCATGTCTTGCTCCATCCACCAATGTCACGTTGCACCACAGACTGTCCAGGAGCTGGCAGATGCTTTAGTCCAGGTCTGGGAGGAGATCCCTCAGGAGACCATCCGCCACCTCATCAGGAGCATGCACAGGCGTTGTAGGGAGGTCATACAGGCACGTGGAGGCCACACACACCACTGAGCCTTATTTGACTTGTTTTAAGGACATTACATCAAAGTTGGATCAGCCTGTAGTGTGTTTTTCCACTTTAATTTTGAGTGTGTCTCCAGATCCAGACCTCCATGGGTTGAAAAATGTGATTAACATTTTTACATTTTTGTGTGATTTTGTTGTCAGCACATTCAACTATGTAAAGAACAAAGTATTTCAGAAGAATATTTAATTCATTCAGATCTAGGGTGTGTTATTTTTGTGTTCCCTTTATTTTTTTGAGCAGTGTATATAATTTTAAAACCTAAATCATCATGGCTAGAGTTTATCTCACTCTCATCACCTACTGGAGTTTCTGGGTGTCATTTCTCCCACTTATCTCTCTGTTTATAGGTTTTCTTGGCTGCATTCCCACTAGTGGAGTGCTGGCCAGAGGTACAGATGGACATTTGCCCCTGATCCACGAGTATAGAGAGATTTGTGGGCTCCTGCCTCACAGCACAGTAATTATGTACTAATAGAAAGATCTACACTTGTGAGTGTACAATTTTTATTCTTTGACACTTTATGTACCCTGTAGTTATAATATTGCACTATTGGATTTTATTCTGTCATTTCATGTTCTAGAAGAATTTATTTTTTATTGTGTTTTATTTTATTTCAATTTATATATTATATAGTATATACTTTTTGTTCCCTTTTAAAATTGTCTTTATTTGCTTTATTAGTCATGTTTATATTTGAGCAACCTGTTGTTTGTACTATTTGTTCACTTCTTGTTGGAACTTAGAGGGGTCCAGTTTCAGTTTGCTGTCTTTGGTCTACCTGCACTGGAACTTCCAGCACTTTAAATTTCTTTTGCTATTTTTAGTTATTAAACAAATTCAGTATCTATTAACAAGCACCTTAGACTATACTAAGTGTTTGGTTAAACCTACTAAAATGGTATTGTCTTTCCACTGGTCTAGGTTTTCTTTTTCTGCATAAAATCATACTCATTATAGTCTCCTACTTATTTAAACACATATCTCTGTGCTCTATGGCATATTTCAACTGAATATGCTTCATTACAAAGGTACAATTGCAATATTATATGTCAGATATTCTAGTTTTTAACATTTATCATAGTTGATTGGCAGAAAATCACCAAAAACACATTAAAATATATTCTCTTATTTTATATAAGTACTGTATATACATAATCAGTGTTTAATAAACCCATTTGTGGACACATCATTAAGTGCAGTCTAAACAAATCAAGAAATAACAGATGGGAACTGTTAGAAATATTTACAGTTTCTCAATCATTCTGCTGGGTTCTTGTCCAGCTATGAATCATACTGTTGTCCCAACGCTCATTCAGTGTCTCCTTTTCCATGGATACCTCCTCCCCTTGTCCTGTCTCTGTTGGAGTTCCCCAAGGCTCTGTCCTCGGTCCCCTTCTATTTTCTCTTTATACTGCCTCTCTTGGAAAACTTATTGCCTCTTTTGGATTCCACTACCACTTGTACGCTGATGACACTCAGATATACCTCTCCTCCCCAGACCTCTCCTCTGCCGTCCTGCAACGTGTCACTGCTTGCCTTTCTTCCATCTCTGACTGGATGTCGTCACGATTTCTCAAACTTAACCGCTCTAAAACTGAACTCCTTGTCTTTCCTCCTCCTAATACTGATCCTCCTCTCTCACTCTCCCTTCAAGTCAATGATATCCACATAAGTCCATCCCTGCAAGCGTGCTGTCTTGGCGTCATACTTGACTCTGGTCTCACCTTTGAGTCTCACATCCAGTTTGTTGCCAAGTCCTGTAGGTTCCAACTCAAAAACATAGCCCGCATCCGCCCCTTTCTTACGCAAGATGCTACCAAGGAGCTTGACATGCTCTAGTAATTTCCCGCATGGATTACTGTAACCCTCTACTAAATGGTCTCCCCAAAAGCCGTATTGCCCCGCTACAGTCTGTAATGAATGCTGCAGCTAGACTGATTTTCCTCTCTAGTCGGTCCTCTCACACCTCGCCCCTCTGCCAGTCCTTACATTGGCTCCCTGTATCCTATAGGAGTCAATTCAAAGTGCTATCCCATACATTTAAAGCACTGAACAATTCCAGCCCCTCTTATATCTCTTCACTGATCCAGAGGTATGCCCCTCCTCGTACCCTCCGCTCTGCCTTTGACCACCTCCTGACCGCTGCTCGCACCCGTACGGCCAACTCGCGCTTGCAGGACCTCTCGCGAGCGGCTCCTCTCCTATGGAATAACTTGCCTACTGCCATCAGACTCTCCCCTAGTCTTCAATCATTTAAGAAGGGCCTTAAAACCCATCTCTTCAGGAAAGCGTATGGCCTCCCAGAGTAATCTCTACCTTACATATCTGTCTCTTGCTCTCTCCTATGGGATAGTGCTTTGCTCTCTCCTCCAGCTCTGCTTCACTCCTACTTGATATTTCCTGTCCTAATGTTTCTAATACCCCACCTCCTATAGTCTGTAAGCTTGTTTGAGCAGGGTCCTCTACAACCTATTGTTCCTGTAAGTTTTCTTGTAATTGTCCTATTTATTGTTACATCCCCCCCCCCTCAAAATATTGTAAAGCGCTACGGAATCTGTTGGCGCTATATAAATGGCAATAATAATAATAATAATAATTTTAATGTCATTTATAACGGTAAACAAAATGAGTATCCAAGGTGTCTGTGTTTTTGGCTAATCAATTGAAACGCTAACTTTTATATGAATTCGTTAACCCCTTAAGGACACATGACATGTGTGACATGTCATGATTCCCCTTTATTCCAGAACTTTGGTCCTTAAGGGGTTAAAGTATTACAGACATCCAAACTATTAATAAATAACCAGCATCACTAAAAGGTGATGAGAATCACTGTAATCCAATGTAATCACATCCATTTTTAATATAGAAGATGATGATAGGGAGAAGCTTTTGGGAACCTTTCATTTAAAGAGGGTTGAGGTAGTTTTAAAGTACTTGCATATTAAATTGCCATATAAGCTTAAGGATTTGTATGAGTTGAACTTTTCTCCTTTTATTCAAAAAATTACTAATGATTTGAGAAATTGGTCATTACCACAGATATCATGGTATGGCCATATGGTGGTGTTCTCAAAAAATGTCCTCCCCAGGATGCTTTTCATGGTTTTAGGCTGTCACAATTTGGCTACCAAGGTCTTTTTTTTTTAAAACAGATAAGGAATAATTAAGAATTAATTTGAAAAAAAAAAGATACCTCCACCACTGAAAGAATGGCTACATAGAGTTAATAATATCAGATGGATTGAGCAATTAGCTTATGGGGAAATAGAGTAGGATACCATTTTAAGAGATGGGAACCTTGGGAGAGGTCCCTTATTGGTTCCAAATCTGGTTCTGATGCCTTGGATCAAGAGGCTTAGAAGGCAGATGTAGGAAAGTGGGATCCCTACTTGTTTCAAATATGGGTTGGGGGAACTGAGGTGGGATAGGAGGGGAGGTTAGAGACTGGGTCCAAGACCTTTCTTTATATGTGAATAATGAAGATTGTGCATTGGAGGACCATGGAGATCTAAGTTAGGTTGTAAGTAGAAGATTAGAACTCATTTTGGGCTCACCCCTTTTTCCTTTTTTTTCCCCTCCATTTCTTTCCTTCTTTTTTTTATGGACAGATTAGGGAAAGATAGGGACACGGAGAGTAAAAAGTAGCTATTTAGATCTAAATAGCTACTTTTTCATATTGCAACATTGTTATACTTTTTACTGTAATGTTTGGATACATGTACTCTTACCATAGCTGTCACTTCTCTATAAGATACTGATTTATTTATATCCAGTTTTAGATGACAGCAAGCAGCCACTGGATAAACTTAATATGAAAGAGATGAATAATGGTTGAACAACATATAGCTCAAATTCTAGGATTTGTTTGATCAGAACTTGTACAATTGCCCCCTGCACTTAAAGGAACACTATAGTCACCTAAATTACTTTAGCTAAATAAAGCAGTTTTAGTGTATAGATCATTTCACTGTCATTTAGGAGTTAAATCACTTTTTTTCTGATTATGCAGCCCTAGCCACACCTCCCCTGGCTATGATTGACAGAGCCTGCATGGAAAAAAAAACTGGTTTCACTTTTAAACAGATGTAATTTACCTTAAATAATTGTATCTCAATCTCTTAAATGAACTTTAATCACATACAGGAGGCTCTTGCAGGGTCTAGCAAGCTATTAACATAGCAGGGGATAATAAAATCTTAATTAAACAGAACTTGCAATAAAGAAAGCCTAAATAGGGCTCTCTTTACAGGAAGTGTTTATGGAAGGCTGTGCAAGTCACATGCAGGGAGGTGTGACTAGGGTTCATAAACAAAGAGATTTAACTCCTAAATGGCAGAAGATTGAGCAGTGAGGCTGCAAGGGCATGTTCTATACACCAAAACTGCTTCATTAGGCTAAAGTTGTTCAGGTGACTATAGTGTCCCTTTAAGGGTTTAAAAAACTGATTAAATAGAAGTTGGCCTATAATAGTACTCTGAGGTACTCCATTTATCATTTTCCCAACTTGCAATTGTCCCATTAAAAACTACTCTCTTTGCTGTAGCTTTAAAGGGACACCCCACTGTCCAAATACAAAATAAATAAAACCCACTGTTTAGTAGATATACCACAAATGAAAACTTACATGCATTAAATTCTGCATTATTTAATTGGGGAAATAATACCTACAATCAGCTTGCTAAAAAAACTGCAGATCTATTGTCTGCTGCCTTTGCAAGGTATCCCCTTCAAACCCCACCCAGACTATCTGTGGCTGTCCAATTACAGACTTCCTAATACAGCTCAATGAAAAGTCTTTGTAAGTCAGGTGTCCTGGGCAATTGCTGCCTCTTGGGGTCAGTTGCATTAAGCTAATGAAACCAATTGATATGAAAGAGGTGATTTATGGTTGAAAAGACATATAGCTCAAATTCCAGGTTTTGTTTTGTTTTGTTTTAATCAGAACATGTACAATTACCTCTGTCCTTAGGGGATTAATTTGTGCCTTGATTTTATTTTTGTTGATAAGCCTTTCGAATTATTTAATATTTTTGGATGCACTTTTTAGAAGGATGTTTTCAGAATATTAAATCCTTTTAAAATGTTATCTAAAAATATAAAACAATTTGAAATGCACATTCAATTGATGCCTTAGTTAGATTAACAATTAATATATCCTGCCAATCATATTATATACCTTTATATTTATACTTTAAAATCCAGCACTGTAAGGTGGCTGACGTGACTTTGTACAATAAATAATGTGACAAGGTGTAATGTGAGTGCCCTTATTGTCAGGACAATCTATAAGGTTTTAAAATCCATTTTCTTATTTTATGGGACACATGACATATATACATAATCACTTTTTGATAAACCCATCTGTGGAAAAATCAAAGGTAAATGCATCTATATCAAGAAAATATTGAATGGGAACTCTTAAGCATGTCTCTCACACCTTCTGCAGAGTTTTTGTTCAGCTGTGTATCACAGTGTCCTCCTACATTATCATACCATTTATAACAGTAAACTAACACAGTATCCGAGGTGTCTGTGTTTTTAATAATCAGTTGATACTGTGTCCCAGCACTGTTTATGGTGCAGCCATAATGTGCTGATGACATTCCAGGTCCATATCTAGGTTCTGTGTATGTATGGTGATGGTAAAGCAAAAGCTGTGGGACCTCTCCTGGTGACTGTCTCGCGAACCATGTAACATGATTGTTTTTAACTCCAACATCACAGTTAAATGTTGCAGTTTCTCCTTTATTCACTGACAGAATAGTTGGTGTTAGGAGTGGAGTTTGTGAGTCAACATCTGAATGAAAAAGATTTAAAAAAAAAAAAAAGTTAATATTGTATCACAATAAGCAATATAACTTCATATACATGGTGTAAAAAACAATACGTACAGGTTATCGATGCTAAGACACATGTAATCAGTAGTAAATCCATTTTCTCTAAGGTGTTTGAATGTCCTTTCCTGTATAGAAAACGCTCTCACATCTTGTTAAATATCACCAGCTCCTCTCTTGAGATTTCTATGCAAATTGTTCAGTGAAGGGAGCAATCGCAATCACTGCCTGTAAATATGATGTGCAAACGGAACCTCTAGAATTCAAATCTGCTGAGGATATATATATATATATATATATTTCAAGATGTTTGATCTTTCTTCAACTTAGAATTTTAGAGAAAGTAAAGACAACTATTTTGAAACTGGGTCTAAATATCTATTTTAGTGTAGTTACGAATTGATAACATTCTTTGTTCATTTGACATTTAATCACTCAATCTGTTCAATATATCAGAAAAATCAGGCAACACTGTTTTTTTTTTAAATTAATAATTGCAATAATTAAGTAGAATTTATTACATTTATCATGCAGCTAACTTTTAAGCCCTTTACAATAAAGCAGTTTGTTAAGAATCTGAATAATTTAAGAATCCTGGAAAGTAATGCGAAACAGGTTTATTTACTAAGTGAGAATTCAAATTAAAATCAAAAAGTATTTAAAACCAGACCAGACCGTGTTTCAATTTTCTTACCGTTAAGGACTACTTTTTAAATGTCTGCGGTGTTTGTGGTTAGCTGTAATTTTCCTCTTACTCATTTACTGTACCCACACATATTAAATACCGCTTTTCTCGCCATTAAATGATCTTTCTAAAGATACCATTATTTTCATCATATCATATCATTTACTATAAAAAAATTATGAATTAGGATGAAATTTTTTTTTACAAACATACTTTTTCAAAATTTTACCTCCAAAATCTGTTACGCATCTACAACTGCCCAAAAACACATGTGCTAAATAGTTTCTAAATTTTGTCCTGAGTGCCTAATGTTAACATGTTCTTAGCATTTTTTAAAAGGTTATAGGGCTATAAGTACAAGTAGCACTTTGCTATTTCCAAACCATTTTTTTTTCAAAATTAACGCAAGTTACATTGTAACACTGATATCTGTCAGGAATTCCAGAATAACCCTTCACATGTACACTGCGTGCAGAATTATTAGGCAAATGAGTATTTTGACCACATCATCCTCTTTATGCATGTTGTCTTACTCCAAGCTGTATAGGCTCGAAAGCCTACTACCAATTAAGCATATTAGGTGATGTGCATCTCTGTAATGAGAAGGGGTGTGGTCTAATTACATCAACACCCTATATCAGGTGTGCATAATTATTAGGCAACCTCCTTTCCTTTGGCAAAATGGGTCAAAAGAAGGACTTGACAGGCTCAGAAAAGTTAAAAATAGTGAGATATCTTGCAGAGGGATGCAGCACTCTTAAAATTGCAAAGTTTCTGAAGCGTGATCATCGAACATTCAAGCGTTTCATTCAAAATAGTCAACAGGGTCGCAAGAAGCGTGTGGAGAAACCAAGGCGCAAAGTAACTGCCCATGAACTGAGAAAAGTCAAGCGTGCAGCTGCCAAGATGCCACTTGCCACCAGTTTGGCCATATTTCAGAGCTGCAACATCACTGGAGTGCCCGAAAGCACAAGGTGTGCAATACTCAGAGACATGGTCAAGGTAAGAAAGGCTGAAAGACGACCACCACAGAACAAGACACACAAGCTGAAACGTCAAGACTGGGCCAAGAAATATCTCAAGACTGATTTTTCTAAGGTTTTATGGACTGATGAAATGAGAGTGAGTCTTGATGGGCCAGATGGATGGATTGGTAAAGGGCAGAGAGCTCCAGTCCGACTCAGACGCCAGCAAGGTGGAGGTGGAGTACTGGTTTGGGTTGGTATCATCAAAGATGAGCTTGTGGGGCCTTTTCGGGTTGAGGATGGAGTCAAGCTCAACTCCCAGTTTCTGGAAGACACCTTCTTCAAGCAGTGGTACAGGAAGAAGTCTGCATCCTTCAAGAAAAACATGATTTTCATGCAGGACAATGCTCCATCACACGCGTCCAAGTACTCCACAGCGTGCCTGGCAAGAAAGGGTATAAAAGAAGAAAATCTAATGACATGGCCTCCTTGTTCACCTGATCTGAACCCCATTGAGAACCTGTGGTCCATCATCAAATGTGAGATTTACAAGGAGGGAAAACAGTGCACCTCTCTGAACAGTGTCTGGGAGGCTGTGGTTGCTGCTGCACGCAATGTTGATGGTGAACAGATCAAAACACTGACAGAATCCATGGATGGCAGGCTTTTGAGTGTCCTTGCAAAGAAAGGTGGCTATATTGGTCACTGATTTGTTTTTGTTATGTTTTTGAATGTCAGAAATGTATATTTGTGAATGTTGAGATGTTATATTGGTTTCACTGGTAAATATAAATAATTGAAATGGGTATATATTTGTTTTTTGTTAAGTTGCCTAATAATTATGCACAGTAATAGTCACCTGCACACACAGACATCCCCCTAAAACAGCTATAACTAAAAACAAACTAAAAACTACTTCCAAAAATATTCAGCTTTGATATTAATGAGTTTTTGGGTTCATTGAGAACATGGTTGTTGTTCAATAATAAAATTAATCCTCAAAAATACAACTTGCCTAATAATTCTGCACTCCCTGTATATATTTTTTAAAAGGAGACAACCTAGGGTACTAAACTATTTTGACTCTTTTCTATTCAACCATTTTACCACCAATCTATGCCAAAAAAAAAAAAAAATATTGGTGATTTTTTGACACACGTAGCAATTTAAGAATACATGTATGGAGAACTTTAATGGTTACTGCCAAAGAACACCCCAATGTGTTCAGCAACATCTCCTGAGTACAGTGCCGGGTTCTCTGGGGGATAAAATACCTTATTTGGAGGGTGCACATTTCAGTTTTTTTATTTGGAATTTTCACAGCTGGTCATCATGCACTCATGTCCTATTTGGGACATTTTTGAAGCTGGCCAATGTAATCAAACCATATATTTTTGAAAAGTAGACACCCTAGGGTATTTTAAATGGTGGTATTTTAACACTTTCCATGTACTAATTCTGCCACCAGTCTTTGTCAAACGTTTGGGTAGTCATTTTTTGTGTTATTTTTCTCTCACATTGTACTTTAGGCATAGCACTGGCAGATCCGGATAGGGGTAGTGGAAGAGCAACGGGGCAATTCCCCCCCCCCCCCTTCTCTCGCGAACATGGATCGCTGTTGCGTTTACCATGGCTGCAGTCTAGAGTTCACTCTCACCAGTGGAACCACCAGGGATCGAGAAATGTCCCCCCTATTCCCTCAGTAATGGTAAGAAACGAGGGGGAGATACATTTTATTTATTTTTCTTAATTTTTTTTATAAAAAAGCCCCTCTACCCTCCTCACCTCCCATACACACACTGCCCCTCCTTACATACACTGCCCCCACATACACATACACTGCCCCATACACATGCACATATTGCTCCCATACACACACTGCCCACACATGCACACATTGCCCCCATACATACACTGCCCCCACATACACATACACTGCCCCATACACACGCACATATTGCTCCCATGCACACACTGCCCACACATGCACACATTGCCCCCATACACACACTGCCCCCACACACACATACACTGCCCCCCCCACACACACACACACTGCCCCCACACACACACATACTGCCCACACACACACACATTGCCCCCCATACACACACATATTGCCCCCATACACACACTGCCCCATACACACACTGCCCCCATACACACACTTTCCCCACATACACTGCCCCCCATACACACACTGCCCTCCCACACACCATACACATTCACACATTGCCCCCCACACACACATACACTGCCCCCACACACACACACACACTGCCCCCACACACACACATATACTGCCCACACACACACACATTGCTCCCCATACACACACTGCCCCCATACACACACTGCCCCATACACACACTTTCCCCACATACACTGCCCCCCATACACACACTGCCCTCCCACACACCATACACATTCACACATTGCCCCCCACACACACATACACACACTGCCCCCACACACACCAAACACATTCACACATTGCCCCACACACACATACATACACTGCCCACCCATACACACACTGCCCATCACATGCACACAGCCCCCCATACACACATTGCCCCCCACACACATACACAGACCCCCATACACACATTGCCCCCACACACACATACACAGTCCCCCATACACACATTGCTCTACACATTCACACACACACACTGCACCCCTCACACATTACACCACTCACACACACCACTGCTCCTATGCCCTACTACAGCCCTATATCCCAGCAGACCCCGGGTAAGTTGTCAAACGGTTCTTAAACGGTTTGACTACTTACTCTGGGAGGGGGTACACAGAGCTGTAGTGGTTATTGTGCATGGATTATTTCTTTAAATAATCTACAAGTGCCCTCCCGAGATCAGGCTCTGGATCTGCCACTGAAGCATGGATTCTCAGTTCATATATCAAACCTGTGTCTTATCTGCACTCTGTCATTTTAACCCCTGTATCACTACTCCACTTTGAATTCTGTCGTTTTGCTCAGAAATGCTTCAGACTTGAAAAAGTGAGGTTCTCCCAAAAGCTTGTCATTAAACAAAATTCGGTTATTCCGATAAAAAAAGGTATTTCAAGATACAAATGACTGAAGTAAGGTTGGTGTTACAGAACCTGTGATAGGAATAAGTTGGTTGAGGTGTGCCAAAACCGAAGTATGCTGTCAGCCAGTAATAAAAGTGGGCAAAAACGAAACATAACATGCTTAAAATAAATTTATTGCAAAATCCCATAATACAACGTAGGCACAATTAAGAAGACATTTTTGCAAATGCTTTTCGCATTTACTGTACTGGTTGTATTTTAAGGTAGGAGACCTAAAGGCAGATTTGTGCGTCATGTCGCCCACTGATGGTGAATTCCCGTGGCCTCAGGAAGCCGTAAAAAGCCAGATAAATTGCAATTGTTATGACTGAGTTAGTGAGGGGTTCGAAAGGGGCTGCATCTATTAGATCAGACATATCTTTGAACAACTGTTTATTGATGGGTAACCTTTCTTGTGGTGTAGTACTATTAGCCTGGGATATGCCCTTAAGTATGGTCTTACTAGGGTAGGAGGAGAGGAAACTAGAGTTGTTGGGGAAGGTGGAGTACATATGATGCTGGATGCCTGTCAGGTATAATTTAATTGTGTGATAACTTTAACCTGAGGTGGCAAAAAGTGGCAAACGCCACCAGGGAGGTTATTTTTAAACATGCTATCCAGGTGATGTTCTGCCATGAATTTTTTTGTCAAGGTCTGGCTATGTTGTAGTAATTCGACTAGTCCATGATTAGTTCCCAGAACACAGGGGCTGCTGTGGCCAGACGTGAAGCAGTGGGTAGGGATTCTCGGAAAGCCTGAAATTGAAAGTCAGACAAGTGATCAGCTGCAGTGTTTGAAACTCCTGGGACATGGCGGCACAACATGTAAAACTGATTGCAGGCTGCTAGCCACGTCAGTTTCCTAATAAAGCTCATAATCCTCAACGAAGACGATCGGCCTTTGTTAATAATATGGCAAATCGCTAGATTGTCTGAATGGCACTGAACTGTTCTGCCTAACCACAAATGGCCCCAAGCCACCGCTGCTGCCACAATAGGGTACACCTCGAAAAAACATAAGTTCCTGTAGAAGCCTTCTATTTCTTGTACCTCCACTGGCCAATTACCCTAGAGTAATCCATCGCCAAATATGGCTGCAAAGGTAGCTGGTAGCTGCTGTGTCCGTCTAAATGACCGGGGAGTGTACTGAAACCTGCCGGAGAAACAGTTAGAGAGAAACGTGTTACACATAAGGAGGTCTGCCGTGGCTTGGGCGTTAGCTGTAATAGCACCTCTAATGCCTCAGTATTAGCCACAGCCATTGTTACACTCCAATATCCCTGTTGGCATGTGGATAAGGCCTGTGTGGAAACCCTGAGAAAAAACAGTTATCAAGGTGTTTTGAAGGATGTGTGGACAGTAGTCTAGCTAGCATTCCAACATTAACTGAGATCAAGTAAGGTTTATAATGCATTTTTCTAGGCTACATGGTTTTCGCATGTGCCCTGAAACAGTGAGTGCACACACGAAACAGACAACAGACACTAAAACCACACGATCCTTCATTAAAGTTGTTACAAATTTGTGACTTTCCAAGGGTGGCCTAGTTTATCTTTGCCCTGTTTATCAACCCTGGAGGTGCTTGGGGTTGCTGTACTGGGGGTGACGTCAGGTGAAACTGGACAGAAATTTGCCAAATGTGCAAGAGAAGCGCAAATTGCACAAGCTGGTCCTTAGTCCTTAGCCCAGCGAAGTGTCTGCAAGAAAGCTCTGTGTCCAGTTGGCTCCAATCCGTACTGACGTTGTACTTGGCCAGAGCTGCAGACGCTCTCGCTGAGAATGGCCAGTGGTAGTCATTAAAGGACATACCACCATATTTGTTGCCCAGGTCAACCAGCTTGTGCATATAGAGGACCAGCTCTTCCCTTCTATGTTGGTAAACCAAACATAAAACATCCCTATAGATACCAGAAGTGATAACAAAATCTGGGATCGATACCTTCTTGTTGAGTTTAGGGTCTCTTGATTTCAGAACTACTGAAATATCCCCATATGTGTAAGTGTGATACTCAACGAAATCCTGGGAGGCAAACAGAAGGGAGACAAGATTAACATCTTTGCCTTCCAGGATGTCCTTTTTCAGATTCCCAGGTACCATGCGGGCTGGGTTAATAATGTGTGATCTGGAAGCAGCAGGCACACTGTTACCCGGTTGTAACTGGGCCGTGTTTGGAAATACATCCGTGAGGGAAGCTGCAGCCGTAATGGGAAGACTACAAGCTCCCAGTATCTCCAGCCATTGATTAGCACCATGGAGGACACCAGTGAGGCAATCATTATGTGGAGGTTGGAGTCGTTGGAGTTACATGTGCGCTCCCCTGTGTCTGTATTGTCCGTGTTGGCCCACATAAGCCTGAATAGCTCCGCTTTCCTGGCCGTTGCTGGGAAAGTGTTGGTCTGCTTGCGTAGCTCGGCCGTGATGTAGGGGATAGTCCATGACCTGATGGAGGCTGGGCTACCAGTGTTGCCAATGCATGTAGGGCTAGCGGACCTGGCCGGGGTGCTGGGGACTAAAATATCATACAATAGTGACATTAGTAGCTTGCCCCTTCCTCACACATTTTTATACATGTAATAATTGACATGGCCATGATTAGTTGGAGTTACTGGGTAAAAGTATAACCCCATACTTCCTCACACTGGGAGACATGAGGATGCAGAGGGGACACTCAAGAGAGGGAATTGCAGTGACGGATTGCATATTAACACTGTGAGAGAGACACAACCTTGTAAAATCTATTTATGTGCAGAGTGTTGTTGGGTGCAAGGTGAACGTTGGAACCAAGGTGAGCAGCTAGTCACCTTCCGTGGGTTCCACAGGACCTACGAGCCGGGCGACCGGACATGTGTGTGTACATATATATATATCTCAAAGTACACTTATAATGAAATCATATATATGCATAATATATGTATAATTTACTTTTTATCAGCCTGGGGGACTGTCTGACAGCTCAGACAGTCCCCTTGCTGGCAGCTCCTAGAGTCCTATTGCGGCGATCATGGTGATCACATGGTCCTGGAGGGCCGGAGCTTCTGCAGGGGGACTGCTGGGGTGTCCGGCAGTCCCCCCTGACTGTGATCGCCATGGATTGCCAGTTAAGGGCTCCTAATTGCCACTGATGTACTAGGTATCTCTGTGGTCCTTAACGACCGTTTCTTTTGGGAAGTACCTAGTACGTCCACAGTCGTTAAGGGGATAGATATAGATATAAGGGGATAGTGCAAGAAGCACTCATCCAAGCCAGACGAGCCCCAAGTAAGGACAAGGCTCACTCTTCACAGCGCATGGTGTTCCCATTGACCTTCCATAACTCTGCAGACAAGGTTACAGCACTAATCAAGGACAACTGGAAGATGGTATCCACGGATGATTCTTTGCCAAAGATTTTTAAGGAACCGCCAATGATCTGTTACAGAAGAAATCAAAACTTACGTGACATGTTGGTACATACGGATCCTGTGGACAGTTACACGAAGACATTGAAGTCCAACATACGCGGTTGTGTACGGTGCCTGGGGTGTGTTACTTGCGGGCACATGATCCCATCTAAGAAGTTTTGCCATCCTCACACCAATAAAACGTATGACATCAGACACACCATTACCTGCAAGACACCCTATGTCATCTATAAGCTCATGTGCCCATGTGGGCTTTATTATGTGGGTAAGACGGAAACCCCCATCTGTGAACGTATATGTGGCCACCGGTCAAGTATCAGGCTGGCCTATCGAGATGGCCAATCTGACAAACCGGTGGCCAAACATTTCTTGGAGAAAGCACATCCATTATCCTCACTCAAATTTGTGAGTATAGACCATGTACCTTGCCCTAAAAGGGGTGGTAACAGGGGTCGGATGCTGCTCCAAAAAGAAGCGTTTTGGATTTATCAGTTGGGAACTATGGCTCCGAAAGGGTTAAATGAAAATATCCCATATTATGCATTTATTTAACTCCTATAGCTTGTATCAATTTTTATAGTGTATTATTTATCATTAAGTTATGTATTGTGATTTACAGCGTACTCGGGTAATTGCTCTTATTACATAGAGAGATATGTATTATGAGGTATTATCATATTCACTTATTATATTCACTTTTTATATTTTGTTTCGCTATTTAGTATATACACCTGTATTGCAGATAGAGTGGTAGCGTATCGCACACTGCAACAGGTGTCATTCGCACGGGTGGTATTTTTACAAAGGCATATTTATATTCATATGCTCATTGATTATGTTTGCAATTATGTACTGCATTACAGCGGAACATACATTATCGACACTGCTCTTGGGGCATATACATACCTCTACACTTTCATGGCTATCTATCACATTCACTATTAAGTTCTGCATTACAGCGGAACATACACTGTTGTCTGGATTATGTAAAACAAATTTTTTATTACATCACATGTTTAAGATCATTCACTATATGCTCGATCAGGTTGTAGATTTTGGGCACATTGTTGTCACGTGGGTGTATCTTTTTATGATATCACACTGTTTAAGACCTTTCACTATATCCTTGCTCAGCCTGCAGATTTTGGACACAGAATGTTGCTTAGCAACTGTAGATACAAGGCACGTCACAGCACGTATCACGTGCACGTATAGTGGGAGGAGTCTTAGCGGGTGTGCGCGCGCATACCCGGAAGGGCTATTGTACACGGTTGACACGTTTTCATTGCACCTGGGTGAGTTTTACCAATTAGATTTACCTATATATTGTCGGTATTTTGTAATTGTATTTATTGTTTTGTTACCCTGAGGAAAGTCCCGAGCTGGGACTGAAACGTTGGTCTCTCTTTTAATTCTTTTTCAATAAAATTTTGGACTTTTACAAGACCGGTGAGCGGCAGTTTTTTGCAGTAATATTTCGATTGGAGTTCATGCCAGGCACCCGGCGAATTGGATACACAACTAAGCGTGAGTGCGGGGGATTATCAAGTATCTTATATATATATATATATATATATGTGTGTGTGTGTGTGTGTGTGTATTTTTATATAAATTTATATTAACATAAAAATACAGATAACATTATATATATAATTTTTTTTTTAATTATGTGTACAGTTTTTTATTTAATTTTTAATTAATTATTTTTTATAATAATATATATATATATATATATATATATACACTGAACAAAATTATAAATGCAACACTTTTGTATTTGCCCCCTTTTTTCATAGATCTAAGACTTTTTCTATGTACACAAAAGGCCTATTTCTCTCAAATATTGTTCACAAATCTGTCTAAATCTGTGTTAGTAAGCACTTCTCCTTTGCCTCACAGGTGTGGCATATCATTATGCTGATTAGACAGCATGATTATTTCAAAGGTGTGCCTTAGGCTGGCCACAATAAAAGGCTACGCTAAAATGTGCAGTTTTACTGTATTGAGGGAGTCTGGGGGGGTCCAAAAAACAGTCAGTATCTGGTGTTACACCATTTGCCTCACGCAGTGCAACACATCTCCTTCGCATAGAGTTGATCAGGTTGTTTATTTTGGCCTGTGGAATGTTGGTCCACTCCTCTTCAATTGCGAAGTTGCTGGATATTGACAGGACCTGGAACATGCTGTCGTATACGCCGATCCAGAGCATCCCAAACATGCTCAATGGGTGACATGTCCGGTGAGTATGCTGGCCATGCAAGAACTGGGATGTTTTCAGCTTCCAGGAATTGTGTACAGATCCTTGCAACGTGAGGCTGTGCAATATCATGCTGCAACATGAGGTGATGGTCGTGGATGAATGGCACAACAACGGGCATCAGGATCTTGTCACGGTATCTCTGTGCATTCAAAATGCTATCAATAAAATGCACGTGTGTTCGTTGTCCATAACATATGCCTGCCCATACCATAACCCCACCGCCACCATGGGGCACTGCAGTAAGGTCAAGACCCCAATGAGGACTACGAGCATGCACCTGCTTTTCTAATTTTTATTGAAACCAAGGTGGAGGGGTTTACCTAAATCTTATCCACAATTAGGGTACTATAGCATTAGGAATATAGGTTTGTAATCCTACCCTATAATTGTATTTTAATATCAAATAAGTTCAAAAGAAAATGGAGTAGATCATGAAAAAAAAAGCTGACATGCTACTAGTGGTTTTTACTATTTTAATTTCTTTTGGGTATGTTGTCACTTGTATGTCTATAAATAATGCGATGTTATGGTTTATATGATTTATTGTTTTTGCTGTTTCTGTAAAGGGTTCACGTAAGAATTGAAGATCTTTGCACATATGGTATAAGAATCTGCCTATTTGTATGTTGCAGGTTGTATTTGTGGTTGCATACTGTGGATTTTTTTTCATTTTTAATATACACAATAAGAGATATATTTTACCAAACATCTTGTTAAATATTGTGCTCTGTGTAAACCTACATTTATATGTTTATTTGACTCCAAGGGAAACAAAGCCCTACAAGGCTAAGCACTTTGCAGATAATTATTTGTTTGAATTGAATTGCCCGTTGCTTTGGTTTGGACCTTTAATGTGTGCAATCCTGTTTAAAAATAATAATATTGTACTATGTGCCTGTTTTGTTCTCTGTTATATGGTGGGGATTTCCCTGTTATTTTTTTATATATATATATATATATATATATATATATATATATACTGCATGTTATTAGACCTGGAAAACAAATGAAGTGAGGTTACATATATTATCAATATCAATATAAATTGTACTTGAATACACTATCTTGGTTTAAGACCTGTGCAGGGAAGTAAAATCTTGCTCATACTATACCTAGTTGTATGATATCTGTAAACACTTAAACATGCCTTCCAATACCCATGCAATATGTCTCCAGCGCCCTCTGTTGGTAAAACAGAAAAATATATTAATTTGTGTAATTACAATTCGCAAATTAGGAAATTGCAAACAACTAAACAGTTTCATCTGTATATCTCTGTTTTTCCATATGTTAGTAAGTTGTGATTGTATTACATGTTCGATTCATTATTATGTTGGGGTTTTTCTTCACGTTACATATGTTTTTTTATATTTATATGATTTTCACCACATGTTTGAGGATAACTTGGCAAAGGCTAATCTGTGTTTAAAATAAAGTGAAGTGTGGTAGTTCTGCTGGGAACTGTGTATCCTGTCTTGTTTGCTTAGAGATTCCAGTAGCAGAGTTTTCTGACCTACTTGCTGGCTGCACTAGTCTCTGGTCCTTGGGACATTTTAAGAAAGAGAGCCCTAAGTACCTTTGTAAAGGCAGTAGTTGGAGGCATCATAGGCAGTGAGGTCGGTACATGCCTGGTAGAAGGTGTACAGCCAGACGGGTCAATACTTGTCAAGGAGAAGGAAGTACAGGCAGAGGTATCGATACCTGCCCGAGTCAACTTACAGTTCAAGAACAGGTGTATTGATCTGAACCATTTGATTTGATTTCTATAATAACCTCCTGTGTGGAGTCAAATCAAATACCTTGGCAAAATTTCAACCCTTAAATTTGCACTTCTACTGAATTCTTCACAGAATACATGTAACTTGGGCCTTTAATAAAATATTTGTGGATAAGCTTTGAAGACAGTTTAATATTTTTGAATACATTTTTGAAATGATTAGTTCAAAATATTAACACGGCAATAATATATTTTATATTATATAATATATATACAAAATATATCAATATGTAAAAAAATCTAAATCTTAAAATGTTTTTCAAAACATCAAATCAATTTTACAAATGTATGCAAAAATTATGAAATCTTTTTCAAAGCATATCCAAAAAAATGCAATTGATGTCTTAGTTAAACTGTCAATTAAAATATCCTGCTCATCATATTATGCATATTATTCATACATATTATAACTTTATATTATATTTTGTAAGGTGGGTGAACGGAGTAAGAAATAGATACATGGACAGTGCTTGATGAAGCCATCTGTGGATAAATCAATGACAAAGAAATATATAGAAGGGAAGTAAAACTCTGCCATACAACGCCTAACAAAATTGGCGTCACTTTTATAGGCAAACTTGCCCAGTACCAGAGGGAGACTCCAGAGGTCTCCAGGGGCCTAACTCCAGGTTGTTTAGAAAGAAAAAAGCCAACAAACACAGAACATACCACTGTTAAAAAACAGATGTATGGAACTTCGTATAGCTGGAGATAATAAAGTAGTCTAAAGCAGGTAATGACATATATAATGAAAAAGCTAAATATCGCTATAAAGATTAGAAAATAGATAGAAATGTCATAAACCCTGGATGATGATAATGTATCGTTGTCTATGGAAGCAGTACTATGGACAACTATTCTGAGCTTTAATGTCACTGCTATATTAAGATAATACATCAAACAGGGGAAAAAAAAGGGGGGAAAGAAAAATACACAAAACAAATTCAGTATCTACCACTATAACCAAAGCCTCCAGAGTGTAGAAATACTTAGTATAGCTCCAAGGCAGTCCCAGTCAATGTATGGACTAATATATTAACCTCAGAGTATCAATGTACAGAGTATTTCACACACAAATACAATAAAAAGTGAAATAGAGGCTAAAAATACATATAGTAGAAAGAGGTGAAAAACATAGATATCATGAAGCTTAGAATGCTCACGGCATATCTATGAACAGAGTATTAGCCAGAAGAAATGGAAAAGATCGATAATCAGTAACTAAAGCTGCCTAGACATTTAGCAGCCTAGAATCCAACATTGTATCTGATTACAAAGATATTATATTATCTGCTTGGCTAGGTATGACTGAACCTCTTTCAGTGGTAGAAAGAAATAGAACTATCTATTTAAACATCAAAAGAAAAAAGTATATGATTGGATGTGAAGTAAATACAGTGCCATACCATGAATAAGTGTAATGTCTAAAAGAGACAAAAAAAGAATGTAATGTGTCTTTTAGACATTACACTTATTCACAGTATGGCGCTGTATTTACTTCACTATTTACTAAAATGTTCCATTCTTTGTATTCATTTTATCGCCCTCCTCTGCACGCTTTCTTGTGCCATAATATCCTTCTTTAGAACAGGTGCCCCAAATTGCACAGCTTATTATACTCTGCAGCAAAGTAGTATCTTGCTCACATTGTATTACTTTACAGAGTTTTGTGTCATCTGCAAACACTGAAAACTTTCAATTCATTTTTTCAAGATCATTTATAAACATGTTAAATCGAAGGGGTCTCAAAACAGACCCCTGAGGGACACCACTTTCCACCTCTGTCCAGCTTGAACATTTACCATCAATGACAACTCTCTGTACTTTTTAAACCAATGTTCTACCCAAGAACAAGCATTTTCTTCTAGACCGATTTCTTTGGTTTTGAAAACTAATCTATTGTGTGGAATTGTATCAGAAGCCTTAGCAAAATCCAAATAGATCACATCCACTGCAAAACCCTGATCTATACTTCTACTTACTTCCTTGTAGAATGCAATCAAGTTTGTTTGACACGACCTGTGCTTCATAAAACCATGCAGATTTTTGCTAATAACCATGCTCTTCTCAAGGAATTCTTGAATATTATCCCTTAATAACCTTTCTAATACTTTCCCAGCCACAGAAGCTAAGTTCACAGGTCTATAATTTCCAGGCAAGGATTTTGAACCCTTTTTGAATATAGGAACCACATCCACCTTTCTTCAATCCTCAGGAACACTTCCTGAAAGAAAAGAATCTTGAAAGATTAAAAACAGAGGTTCACTTATTTTTTTCACACTTAAGTTAGATAAAAGTACATTTCTCAGGGTATTAATCTAATAGCATTTTGACACTTTTCATTGACCTGTTTTATCACCAACCTCGGTCAAATCTGCGGTTTTATTTTTTGGGGGGAATTTCACAGACCACATGTGGTCCACTTCTACAAACACAACATATGTTTTCTGCTCCGTACTTTAGTACAATAATAGCCCATAGGTTTCCTTTTTGAGGGGCTTGTACTGTTAATACAAATGCCCTACTTTTGTTAAGCCTCTGCTTACTTCATAGAAATGTTTGTTAAAGTACAACTATTAGTATCACACTGTTGTAGAATTATTAAAACCTTTATTAAATTTCCCCATTAACTCCATTAACTGCATTATATGACAGATTTCCCTAACAGCATTTAGAATATTAGAAAGAGAATGTATTTTCTAGAAGGATATGAGTAACACCGGAATTGTCAAGTTCCTGTAATATGTAACAATGTATGCCATAGTTAGATCATGAGAACTGAACTAATGAAATGTGTATTCACTAAGCCTGAGAAACTAACCTTGAAGCTAAACGGTGCCAAGTACTCAAAATGGCTGGCTGCCAGATCCCCCTCCCATCGAGCGAGCCTCGTGCTAAACAACAATGGCGCTTGAATCTTATGTCCACTCCCGTGTCAAAGATGACGACATCCCATGATGGGAGGATGCCCAACTAGCCACTTAACCCCTAAACCAATTAATAATATAGATGGGAGGGCATTTAACTTACCACTTAACACATAGACCAATTAATGATGTTTATTTGTTGTTATCTTGATATTCTATGATGATGTAATATTGCCTTTAAAAGGGTCTGCATACCCGCTTTTTAACCAGATGCCATTCAATTTTCTCGAAGTTCTTTTAACCTGAACTCCATGTGTCAGTGTGAATTTACTTCTGCGTATACGCAATTTAATCATCTCAGATTTGGACAGGAACAGATAGTCATTCAAACATATTTGTTTGCTTAAAATAATCTATATCAACCCTACGGAACAGCATCAAGCATTGGTGCTATTTATAAACCTAACCCAATCTCCATCCCTACCTCTAACCCTAATAAACACTATTCTAGACCCTAACACCAATCCTATCCCTACCATTAATCTCTCCCCTAACTGAATCTAGATCTAACCCTAGCCCTAATCCTAGCGGTAGCGCTAGCATTAACCCTAAATCACAGGAATTATCCAGTTTATGCAGTGCAAGACTTTATGTGAGTGCTCTGTACAGTAAGACCACAACATGAGACAGCGATCTCTCTCCCATGCTGCAGCTCGTGCATGCTGTTCCTGTTGATCACATAGTTATTCTCTTTCACCATGTTTCTACGTTACACCCCAAGCAGATGTTCTCATGCTTTCTGGGTGAGTATAGGATTGTGTAACACTGATGTGCTGACATTGAGGTCTGTTGGTGTCATCAGTGATGATTGCCATGCTTGGGGATGTGCCTCTAAGCAGATCCAAGTGCAATAGAAAGAGGGTGGGTGTTGCAATACTATAACATCAACAGACACTCTGAGATAATAACGGTGTAGTGAGTAGCAACAGGTAAATAAGATTATAACAGATCCCAAAGCAATTCAGTATTTCATCAATGAGATAAATTTACTGCCTTGTGACCTGTTATCTGTTAAAGTGAACCTGACATGAATTCACAGTAATTTCAAAGGGAGCCTAGAGGTCTGTTGGGGCGTTCAGGGTTATGTAGGGTATAGTCTCAGTGCTGTTTAATGAGTTAACATGGTGATTTTTGGGGGTAATCGGTGTGTTCTGCCGGAGCTCCACACCAACACGTCTGTCAGATGCGCAGCAAGCCACGCCCCTCAAATATTTTTTTTTTGCATCTTAGACTTATCCCACCCAAAAGGGTGGTCCAGATCCAAAATGCTGGCAGGCTCCCTCTGGTAGCCCAAGCGATCGTTTCAACGTAGTTAGGCCTCATCACGCTTTTGGATGAAATCAGTCTGATATGTAAACAGTTTAGGTTCTCTCTGTAATGGCACATACATTGCCCCCACATTGAAAATGTACAGCAATCTACCCTTTCTGACCTGCTAAAAAGTTTTTTGTTTTCTTTTAAAGAAACTGCAGTTTTTAACAGGGCAAAGGATTGCAGCCGTATATTTGTTGGGGTTTTTTCGGTCAAAATTCAGCAATAGCAGCCCACTTTGGACATGAACCCAGGGGAGAAAGGTAGCAGAATGGCAGTCAATGTGTTCTCTTTGAAATCTGAAAGGTCAAGGTATTGCTAAAAAGCTAACCCCCTCTCCTCCAAAAAGCAGAACTTAATGGGGTAAAAGGCTGCTGTCATAGCCTTCACCAAATACCCCTAAAATAAGTTATTGGCTCATTTACAATCAATGTGCATTAATAAATGTCTTGTGGTTAAAGATTAATTCTCTACAATCTTTAATAAAGTCTTCTCTCTATCACTAAATCACCAGCTATTACCAACTTTATTAACATTTCCAGGTTTTTTGAACTTAATCAGAATTCTTTATGTTTTTTTTCTTTTTTTCTTTTTTACATGATACATAACTATCAAATTCACTCCAGTGCTCTGGGGTTAAAAACAGCCTGATATTATGATATTATTTTTTATATTATGAAAGTAGGATAGGATGTATGGACCTAGTGTTGTCTAATGTTTGCAGTGGAAGAATTTTTCACAGACTCAAAAAACAAAAAATGTTCTGAAGCACACATATGTTTTACTAAGCAAGTGCAACAATAGCAAAATAATTGATTAATCAAAGAAAATGGCATATTATTAACGGAGTAGGTAAGAATGGGGTGTTTGCCAACTATAAAATGGGGAGTGGAAAGCTAAACTAATGCGAGCACAAACTTATGATGCTTGATATGCCCGACCTACCCACCTGTATATTGCTCAGTTCAATCCGTAACACACACGATATGTTTAATAGTTTAAGATTCGTTTTACTATAAAATGTGCACCATTTTCAATGCCACTCTTTATACTGCAAAGATAAACGTTTACGCTGTTGTGGCATCATTGATATGCTCTGTAAACACCTGCACAATAAAAAAAAAAGCTAAACTAATGCAGCATGCAGAGTGTTCATGGGATACTATAGAAATGAGCTATTCAACACGTTTTAATAATTTATTGAATACAACTTTATTTCTGTTGCTCATGATCCTGATAAATAACTGATTAAGGTTTGCTGTATTTGAATGGATATTCAAAGTGCCTAAGTTGGTCCTTGAAACATGTTTTTATGCATGGCCTCTAATAATATGAAATTGTGAACATGCACAATGCTATGTGCCCCTAATGTGCCCCATAGAAAATCCTTCCTTTCATGTGCCAGGAAGTTGAAGAGAAATGGATGCTCTCTAGCTGCTGTTGTCCAAACTTTAATCCTTGCGATCCTTCACCAAGCTTAGCAGGTCCTTCACCATGCAGGGCCGCCATCAGGGGGTGACAACCATGACGGTTGTCACGGGCCCGGCGGCCCTGGGGGGCCCGGACTGCTCTGGCAGTCCTGGGCCCCACTTTCCCTCTCTGCACACATAGATAGCGAATATCGCGATCTATGTGTGCAGCCGCGGGCCCCCGGCTCCCTGTTACCGCAGAGGGGGCCCAGGCAGCACACAGCCTCTCCTCTTCTCCTCTCTGCTAATAACTCTCGCGAGGCCCGGTTGCCATGGCAACGCTCCGCGGGTCTCACGAGAGTTATTGGAGAGAAGAAGCAGTGTGCTGCCTGGGCCCCCTCTGCGGTAACAGGGAGCCGGGGGCCCCCACTGGACCACCAGGGATGGAATCTCTACAAAGGTTAGCAGGGAGGGGGGAGAAACAATTTTAATTAAATGTAAAAAATTTTTTTTTTTAATTATGTGAAAATGCCCCTTCCTCCCCGTCCCCCTCCCCCCCAGATTGCATATTTACACACACACACACACTACATACACTGACAGAACACACACACACTGACACAACACACACACACACTACAAACACTGACACAACACACACACTACATACACTAACACAACACACACAACACGCACTCTGCATACACTGACACAACACACTCTGCATACACTGACACAACACACTCTGCATACACTGACACAACACACACTCTGCATACACTAACACAGCACGCACTCTGCATACACTAACACAACACGCACTCTGCATACACTAACACAACACACACTCTGCATACACTGACACAACACACTCTGCATACACTGACACAACACACTCTGCATACACTGACAACACACTCTGCATACACTAACACAACACACACTCTGCATACACTAACACAACACACTCTGCATACACTAACACAGTACACACTCTGCATACACTAACACAACACACACTCTGCATACACTAACACAACACACACTCTGCATACACTGACACAACACACTCTGCATACACTGACACAACACACTCTGCATACACTGACAACACACTCTGCATACACTAACACAACACACACTCTGCATACACCAACACAACACACTCTGCATACACTAACACAGTACACACTCTGCATACACTAACACAACACACACTCTGCATACACTAACACAACACACACTCTGCATACACTGACACAACACACTCTGCATACACTGACAACACACTCTGCATACACTAACACAACACACACTGCATACACTAATACAACACACACTGCATACACTAATACAACACACACTGCATACATTAACACACACTCTGCATACACTGACACAACACACACTGCATACACTGACACAACACACACTGCATACACTGACACAACACACGCTCTGCATACACTGAACACACTCTGCATACACTGACACAACACACACTGCATGCACTAATACAACACACACTGCATACACTAATACAACACACACTGCATACATTAACACACACACTGCATACACTAACACACATACTGCATACACTAACACAACACACACACACTGCATACACTAACACAACACACACACACTGCATACACTAATACAATACACACACTGCATTCACTAATACAACATGCACTCTGCATACACTACACACTAACACACTCACTGCATCCACTATACTGACACACACTCTGCATTCGCTACACATTAACACACTCTGCATTCACTACACTAACACACACTCTGCATTCGCTACACACTAACACACTCTCTGCATTCACTACACATTAATACACTCTCTGCATTCACTACACTAACACACTCTCTGCATTCACTACACATTAACACTCTGCATTCACTACACTAACACACACTGCATCCGCTACACACTAACACACTCTCTGCATTCACTACACTAACACACCCTCTGCATTCACTACACTAACACACTCTCTGCATTCACTACACTAACACACTCTCTGCATTCACTACACATTAACACACTCTCTGCATTCACTACACTAACACACTCTCTGCATTCACTACACATTAACACACACACTACATCCACCACAAATTGAAACACTCTGCATTCACTATGCACAGACACTGTGTCTAATAAACACACTACATCCACTACAGACACTGCATCCACTAAACAGATTTCATCTAGTACATACAAACACTACATACACTACACAAACACACACTACATCACTGTACACACACTACATCCACTACTCAAACACTCTCTGCATTCACTACACATTAACACTCTGCATTCACTACACTAACACACACTCTGCATCCGCTACACACTAACACACCCTCTGCATTCACTACACATTAACACACTGCATTCACTACACTAACACACACTCTGCATTCACTACACACTAACACACTCTCTGCATTCACTACACATTAACACACACTCTGCATTCATTACACATTTACACACACTGTGCATTCACTGCACTAACACACACACTACATTCATTACACTTACACACTCGGCATTCACTACACACTAACACACACTCTGCATTCATTACACAACTAACACACACTCTGCATTCACTAAACTATGCACACACTCTGGATTCACTATACTGACACACACTCTGCATTAACTGTACACACAGCATCCACTACACAAACATCCTGTATTCACAGTACACACACTACATCCACCACAAATTGAAACACTCTGCATTCACTATATACAGACACTGCGTCTAATACACACACTACATCCACTACAGGCACTGCATCCACTAAACACATTTCATCTAGTACATACAAACACTACATCCACTACACAAACACACACTACATCACTGTACACACACTACATCCACTACTCAAACACACTCTGCGTTCACTATACACACTGCATCCGCTACACAAACACACACTCTGCATTCACTGCACAAACAGTATCTAATACACACAAACACTACATCCATTACACACATTCTAATTCACTTCCACGATACACACCACATTCAGTCCTGCATCATTGTCAGCAGACTAGGTAGGGCGTGGGCGGGCCCGGGAAGGAGGGGACGGGGGGGGGCCCAGACCTTGTGCTTTGTCAGGGGCCCCAAAATTTCTGATGGCAGCCCTGCTTAGATGTATGAGCTAACAGCACGTATAGCAACACTAGCTTATAATGACGTTACAAAAATGAATGCACCTGTCTAGTGGACATTCCTTCTTCCCTCAGTAATATACACAGTGTGTGACTGCAGTTTAATGCACAATTGAACCTGGTTTACACTGAGAGTGGAAAGTCTTTTTTATTTTGTATAAAAGAAAAGTATTTTAAAATATAGTAGCGGTGGTAGTGCTGGTGGCCATACACAAAACAGCCTTTGCTTACTATATACAAAATGAGGTCAAGGCAAAATACCTGTTTTAGTAGCCACTTGGTCACAAACACTAGCCAAAGTTAGCGTTAATATTTGTTTGTGTATGAAAAATGCAAAAAACTAATTTGAACGCCAATTTTTAGTAGCCACTTAGTGTTTGTGACTAAGTGGCTACTAAAAAAGACTGGACATACCCCATTTACAACATCTTGGTGTAACGGATCTTAGTATCCCTGTGGGAGAGATCCTTGTAGCTTCTCCTGAAATCCCACATGAAATAGAGTAAAGTAGTGATTATAGCTCTCAATCCCCCAAACATGAGTCGAAGCTTCATGAAGGGGTAAAACGAACTGTTTAATTGATGCCACAGGCCGACCTTTTATGACAATTCCCCATGCAACGGGTACACCCCCAGGACCTTGTGGGGCACAGGGTGACAAAGTTGTTACACTAATCAACATGCTTTTACAGTTTAACAACACTCCCCTGTTACAGTTGAAAATTCCCTCTTCTGTGCATGGGGAGATAATTGAATTCAGAGCTGAGCTTATCTAACTCAATTATCTCCCAGCACAAAAGTACAGTCTTTTTTTAGTAGCCACTTAGTCACAAACACTGGCCAAAGTTAAACACTAGTGATGTACCGAACTGTTCGCTGGCGAATAGTTCCAGGCGAACATAGCGTGTTCGCGCTCGCCACGGTGGGCGAACACATGCGCGGTTCGATCCGCCCCCTATTCGTCATCATTGACTAAACTTTGACCCTGTGCCTCACAGTCAGCAGACACATTCCAGCCAATCAGCAGCGGACCCTCCCTTCCAGACCCTCCCACCTCCTGTACAGCATCCATTTTAGATTCATTCTGAAGCTGCATTCTTAGATAGAGGAGGGAAAGTGTAGCTGCTGCTCATTTGATAGGGAAATGTATAGCTAGGCTAGTATATTCAGTGTCCACTACAGTACTGAAGGACTCATCTGATCTCTGCTGTAAGGAGAGCACCCCAAAAAGCCCTTTTTAGGGCTAGAATATCAGTCTGCTTTTTTTTTTTGTGTGTGTGTAATCTAATTGCAGTTGCCTGCCTGCCTGCCAGCTTCTGTGTCAGGCTCACAGTGGATACTATGCCCATTTGCCCAGTGCCACCACTCATATCTGGAGTCACAATAGCTTGCATTTAAAAACAAAAACATTTTTTTCACTGTAATAGATTAATTAGCAGTTAGTTGTCTGCAAGCGTCTGTGTGTCAGGCCAACAGCGTGTACTCTGCCAGTGCACAGTGCCACTCATATCTGGTGGCACAATAGCGTGCATTTAAAAAAACAAAAACTTTTTTTCACTGTAATAGATTGAATAGCAGTTAGTTGTCTGCAAGCGTCTGTGTGTCAGGCTCACAGTGGATACTGTGCCCACTTGCCCAGTGCCACCACTCATATCTGGTGTCACAATAGCTTGCATTTAAAAACAAACATTTTTTTTTCACTGTAATAGATTAATTAGCAGTTAGTTGTCTGCAAGCGTCTGTGTGTCAGGCCAACAGCGTGTACTCTGCCAACCTCTGCCAGTGCACATTGCCACTCATATCTGGTGTCACAATAGCGTGCATTTAAAAACAAAAAACATTTTTCACTGTTATAGATTGAATAGCAGTTAGTTGTCTTCAAGCGGGTGTGTCAGGCCTAAAGTGTGTACTCTGCCAACCTCTGCAAGTGCACATTGCCACTCATATCTGGTGTCACAATAGAGTGCATTTAAAACCAAAAAACTTTTTTCACTGTTATAGATTGAATAGCAGTTAGTTGTCTTCAAGCGGGTGTGTCAGGCCTAAAGCGTGTACTCTGCCAACCTCTGCAAGTGCACATTGCCACTCATATCTGGTGTCACAATAGAGTGCATTTAAAACCAAAAAACTTTTTTCACTGTTATAGATTGAATAGCAGTTAGTTGTCTTCAAGCGGGTGTGTCAGGCCTACAGCGTGTACTCTGCCAGTGCACAGTGCCACTCATATCTGGTGGCACAATAGCGTGCATTTAAAAACCCCAAAACTTTTTTTTCACTGTAATAGATTAATTAGCAGTTAGTTGTCTGCAAGCGTCTGTGTGTCAGGCCAACAGCGTGTACTCTGCCATCCTCTGCCATTGCACATTGCCACTCATATCTGGGGTCACAATAGTGTGCATTTAAAACCCAAAAACTTTTTTCACTGTTATAGATTGAATAGCAGTTAGTTGTCTTCAAGCGGGTGTGTCAGGCCTACAGCGTGTACTCTGTCAACCTCTGCCTCTGCACAGTGCCACTCATATCTGGTCTCACAGTAGCTTGCACGCATAGTACCACTAATCCCAAAAAAAAAATGACAGGCAGAGGCAGGCCACCCCGCAGGGGCCATCGAGGTCATGGTGCTGTGATTCCCTTTTGCCCTAGAATAATGTCCAGTTTTCAGAGGCCACGTACCCTGAACTTGAAAAGTTCTGAGGACATAGTTTACTGGCTAACACAGGACACCCAAACCTCTACAGCTTCCGCTCGGAACCTTGACGCACAATCCTCCAGCAGCTTAGCTTCGGGCACCTCTCAAGATACCACTCACCCGCCTGCCGCCACCACCAACACTAGCACCATCCGTTTGAAGAAATGAGTGATGCGCAACCATTATTGCCAGAGGATGTAGATAACCGGGATATGTCTCAGGCTGGCAGCATTACACACATGGACGTACGGTGTGATGATGATGATGTTGTACCCGCTGCTGCTCCCTTTGCTGAGTTGTCAGATACAAGTGAAGCGGTTGATGATGACGATGCGTCCATGGATGTCACGTGGGTGCCCGCACGGCAAGAAGAAGAACAGGGCGAAAGTTCAGATGGGGAGACAGAGAGGAGGAGACGAATTGGAAGCAGGGGGAGGTCGTCGCAAGGAGCTAGTGGCACAGTCAGGCAGCATGCATCGGTACCCGGGGTCAGCCCGACAGCACGCCAATCAACACATGCTGTGTCCACCACCAGAATGCCGTCATTGCAGAGCTAAGCAGTGTGGATTTTTTTGTGTGTCTGCCTCTGACAACAGCAATGCCGTTTGCAGCCTGTGCCAAAAGAAACTGAGTCGTGGGAAGTCCAACACCCACCTAGGTACAACTGCTTTGCGTAGGCACATGATCGCACATCACAAACGCCTATGGGATCAACACATGAGTACAAGCAGCACACAAACTCAAAGCCGCCATCCTCCTCCTGGTCCAGCATCTTCAGCCACGTCAACCACTGCTGTCCTCCTTGCCCCCTCTCAACCATCCGCCACTCCGTCTCTCGCCTTGAGCAGTTCCCGCTCATCTGCCCACAGTCAGGTGTCTGTCAAGGACATGTTTGAGCGTAAGAAGCCAATGTCAGAAAGTCACCCCCTTGCCCAGCGTCTGACAGCGGGCTTGTCTGAACTATTATCCCGCCAGCTTTTACCATACAAGCTGGTGGAGTCTGAGGCGTTCAAATTTTTTTTTAGCTATTGGGACACCGCAGTGGAAGGTAACCGGACAAAATTTATTTTCACAAAAGGCAATCCCCAACCATGGAATGCGTGGCTCTGCAGAGGAGTTGGTGACCTCCTCTACTCCTCCTACTCCATCCTCTTCCATAACCTCCTCGGCTGAGTCCTCTTCTGCTGCTGCGTCTTGCTCCACAACAACGGCACCCCCCAGCTCCCCAGGTACTATTCCACAGCCCGGATACGGCAGTGTCACGCCGTCTTGGGTTTGACTTGCTTGAAAGCAGAGAGTCACACCGGACAAGCACTCCTGTCCGCCCTGAACGCACAGGTGGAAAAGTGGCTGACTCCGCAGCAACTGGGTATCGACAAAGTGGTTTGTGACAACGGAACAAATTTGTTGGCGGCATTGAAGTTGGGCAAGTTGACACATGTGCCATGCATGGCACATGTGTGTAATCTGATCATACAACGCTTTGTGCATAAGTACACAGGCTTACAGGACGTCCTGAAGCAGGCCAGGAAGGTGTGTGGCCATTTCAGGCATTCCTACACGGCCATGGCGCACTTTGCAGATATCCAGCGGCGAAACAACATGCCAGTGAGGCGCTTGATTTGCGACAGCCCAACACATTGGAATTCAACACTCCTAATGTTCGACCGCCTGCTCCAACAAGAAAAAGTCGTTAATTAATATTTGTATGACCGGGGTGCTAGGACAGCCTCTAGGGAGCTGGGAATTTTTTTGCCACGTTACTGGACGCTCATGCGCAATGCCTGTATGCGTCCTTTTGAGGAGGTGACAAACCATGTCAGTCGCACCGAAGGCACCATCAGCGACATCATACCATTTGTTTTCTTCCTGGAGCGTGCCCTGCGAAGTGTGCTGGATCAGGCCTTAGATGAGCGTGATGAGGAAGAGGAAGAGTTGTGGTCACCATCAGCACCAGAAACAGCCTTATCAGCATCGCTTGCTGGACCTGCGGCAACGCTGGAAGAGGATTGTGAGGAAGAGGAGTCAGAGGAGGAATGTGGCTTTGAGGAGGAGGAGGAAGACCAACCACAACAGGCATCCCAGGGTGCTCATTGTCACCTATCTGGTACCCATGGTGTTGTACGGGGCTGGGGGGAAGAACATACCTTCATTGAGATCACTGAGGAGGAGGAACGGGAAATGAGTAGCTCGGCATCCAACCTTGTGCAAATGGGGTCTTTCATGCTGTCGTGCCTGTTGAGGGACCCTCATATAAAAAGGCTGAAGGAGAACGACCTGTACACGCTACTAGTGTAAATGTTACCAAATTACAACAAGTCGGAAAGGATGCAGCATTTGCTAAATAAATTAAAAAGTATGCTTTACACAGCGTATAAGAGTGATGTCACAGCACAACGGGAATCTAACAGGGGAAGAGGTGAAAGTAATCCTCCTCCTCCCACGACCACGCCGGCAAGGACAGGACGCTTTAAAGACGTGTTGTTGATGGAGGACATGTGGAGCTTTTAAGTCCTACGCATCGCCGCAGCCCTTCGGGATCCACCCTCAGAGAACGATTCGACCGACAGGTAGCAGACTACCTCGCCTTAACTGCAGATATCGACACTCTGAAGAGCGATGAACCCCTTGACTACTGGGTGTGCAGGCTTGACCTGTGGCCTGAGCTATCCCAATTTGCGATAGAACTTCTGGCCTGCCCCGCTTCAAGTGTCCTGTCAGAAAGGACCTTCTGTGCAGCAGGAGGTATTGTCACTGAGAAGAGAAGTCGCGAGAAGAGAAGTCGCCTAGGTCAAAAAAGTCTAGATTACCTCACTTTTATTAAGATGAATGAGGGATGGATCCCGAAGGGACTGACAGTGGGCGATACATTTGTCTAAAAAAGGCCTGATGAGATGAGCTGCCTTGGGCTAAAAATGGTCCACACGCTGCTGTATTTTAGCTCTGAATGCCGGTTGACTTGCGTGACTTATCCGCCACCAACTAGGGTTCAAGCCGCAATGTTTTAGGGCACTTTCTGCCTGTTGCAGCGGCTGCAACAATACCTAATTTTTCAGGCACATGTGCATGCCTAGTTTTTCGGGCCTCTGGTGCTGCACTGTGGCTTCAAAAACCAAACCAAAAAAAAAGGCACATAACAGGGATTAAACTGATAGGAATAGTACTACTTAACACACCACTCCTATCTGGTGGCACTTTAGATTGCATGCGCAGTGCCCCAAATTTGAAGTAGGAGGACCGACCAAGCATCTTTTTCCATCTCCCGGTTCCTAAAATCGATGCCATATACACGTCCCCTGATAGGGCGCCAGCTCGTTATTCTCTTTTTCACTTCACTAGGGACACTTTACTGCACTATGGGCACTTAGACCCACTCTTTGTCTTGCACAGTGTTATTCCTAGCCAGCATCTGTGATGGGAAATCAGGCAGTCATCTAAACGTTTAGATTGAGCTTTAGCTTAGAACATCCTTGAACGTGTTTAAGGAGATTAGTGATAGTTTAGAGGATTCTTCTTAGACCTCTCTGAGTCTTTATAGCCCTTCTACCTATCCAGCATTTCTGGAAACTAGCTAAGAGAAAGGGTGGCTGTGTGTCTGTGATACATTTAACTTTATATCACCTTATTGACACTTTTTATGACAGCATCACTCCGGTCTCCATACTCTCTGCCTATACCCATCTATTTAGAGGGAATTTCCTTGCCCCTGGCAATATTATATAATAGGTAATAGTATTACCATTATTACACAATTAGCCACTATAGGGGAATGTGTATAGTATTCTTTTGTTATTTATAAATGATACAATAAAGACTTTTGTCCATTACTCAATTTACTTTAACAAAGGGTACTAACCACGGTATTAGGAAGCATTACTCTGCTTTCCCTTTCTCCCTCTATTATACACCTATGCTCACTAGGATTTGTAGGTATCACTTTATTATAGTTGTCTAACCTTTTCCTATGCCAGTTTTAGATCACCTTCTTGGGAGATTTTTTCTTTTTTCAGTTTATTAGCATACCTGGGTACAAGCCCTCGGTGGGGCTGGCACCACCACCTGACCACATTTCCTCGTTTCTTCCACTCATACCGCTTTTTCCATCTTTGAAGGGGTTTGGCGAAACAAGGAAATAGTCCTCTACTCGTAACAGGGATTAAACTGATAAGAATAGTACTACTAAACACAACTTATAATAACGCAGAGAGAGGCAACGCAGAGAGAGGAGTCTGAAGAAGAGGAGTCAGAGGAGGAAGGTGGCTTTGAGGAGGTGGAAGACCAAACACAGCAGGCGTCCCAGGGGGCTTGTTGTCACCTTTCGGGGACCCTTGGTGTTGTACATGGCTGGGTGGAGGAAGAGACCTTCAATGACATCAGTGAGGACAAGGAACGGACATGGCTAGCTTGGTATCCAACCTTGTGCAAATGGGGAGTTTGCGGTTGTGCAAATGGACTGTTTGCGGTTGTTTGCGGTGCGTTAAATGGGGAGTTTGGTCTGTCACTGTGAAGCGGGCGTAACCCCTACACTACCTGATCGATACAACATCATGCAGTAGGTTCCCCTCTCATTATTTTTATGGCCCCCACCCACCGCTCACGGGTGGAAGCGGGCGGGAGGACAGTAGGTCCCCCCCACATTGTGATTTATGGCCCCCACCCACCGCGCAGGGGTGGGGGCTGGGGGGGGAGGACAGTAGGTCCCCCCCCCTTATACTTATTTACTGAATATTCCCCTGTATAACAATGTTTGGCATTTAGTGAATATTCCCTATTCTGCTTTGTGTCAGTGTGTATCAGGGTCTCTGAGGACAGGAGTCAATCCATATCTGCCAAGTGACCCTATGTAGGAGGAACAGTCCCTATTCTGCTCTGTGTCAGTGTGTATCAGGGTCCCTGAGGACAGGTGTTAATCCATATCTGCCAAGTGACCCTATGTAGGGGGAACAGTCCCTATTCTGCTCTGTGTCAGTGTGTATCAGGGTCTCTGAGGACAGGTGTCAATACATATCTGCCAAGTGACCCTATGTAGGGGGAACAGTCCCTATTCTGCTCTGTGTCAGTGTGTATCAGGGATCATTAGGATAGGTGTCAATCCATATCTGCCACGTGACCCTATGTAGGGGGAACAGTCCCTATTCTGCTCTGTGTCAGTGTGTATCAGGGTCCATGAGGACAGGTGTCAATCCATATCTGCCAAGTGACCCTATGTAGGAGGAACAGTCCCTATTCTGCTCTGTGTCAGTGTGTATCAGGGTCTCTGAGGACAGGTGTCAATCCATATCTGCCAAGTGACCCTATGTAGGAGGAACAGTCCCTATTCTGATCTGTGTCAGTGTGTATCAGGGTCCCTGAGGACAGGTGTCAATCCATATCTGCCAAGTGACCCTATGTAGGGGGAACAGTCCCTATTCTGCTCTGTGTCAGTGTGTATCAGGGTCTCTGAGGACAGGTGTCAATCTATATGTCAAGGTGTCAATATGTCATATGTCAGGTGTCAATCCATATCCATTGTGATTTAGGAATGTTAGGTGATTTCTGCCCTTTATGGATTAAAACCAGACTCTGCATCAACTGTGTAATTTTCCATGGGAGTTTTGCCATGGATCCCCCTCCGGCATTCCACAGTCCAGGTGTTAGTCCCCTTGAAACAACTTTTCCATCACTATTGTGGCCAGAAAGAGTCCTTGTGGGCTTTAAAATTCGCCTGCCCATTGAAGTCTATGGCGGTTCACCCGGTTCGCGAACGTTTGGGGAAGTTCGCGTTCGCCGTTCGCGAACCGAAAATTTTATGTTCGCGACATCACTATTAAACACACCATAAAAACTCCATAAAACCTGTACATAAGGGGTACTGTTATACTCAGGAGGCTTTGCTGAACACAAATATTAGTGTTTCAAAACCATAAAATGCATCACAACAATTATATCGTCAGATTAAGTGTCATTTGTGTGTGGAAAATGCAAAAACCATCACTTTCACTGATGATATCATCGTTGTAATACATTTTACTGTTTTAAAACACTAATATTTGTGTTCAGTGAAGTCTCCTGAGTAAAACTGTACCCCCCATTTACAGGCTTTATGGTGTCTTGGAAAGTTACAGGGTTAAATATAGTGCTTGCAAATTAAATTCTCTGGACTTTCTGCCTGGGTTATCAGGCAGGTCCCGCAAATTGTAATTAATGAAATGACTTAATTATGTAAAAATATTACATAAATATATACATAGAATAAAAAAAAAAACACACCCTGTTCCAAATGAGTATGCAAATTCTATTTAAGAGTCACAAAGATTAAATATTTTGTTTTTCAGTTTAACTCATGGATGCCATTGTGTCTCAGGGCTCTTTTGATCACTGAAAACAATCTTGGACACCTGTGATAATTAGATTGCCAGGTGAGCCCAATTTAAGGAAAAACTTCTAAAGGAGGGTGTTCCACATTATTTAGCAGAGCACTATTTTCTTGCAATATGGGGAAGAAAAAGGATCTCCCTGCTGCCGAAAAGAGTGAAATAGTTCAATGCCTTGGACATGGTATGAAAACATGAGATATTTCACGAAAACTTAAGCGCGATCATCGCACTATGAGGAGATTTGTAGCTGATTCAGAGCACAGACGGGTTCGTGCAGATAAAGGCACATTGAGGAAGATTTCTGCCAGATCCGTTCTCACTGTTTAGGTGATTTATCCCACTCTTATGACTCTGTCAGGGTACCTGAGGCCTCTACCTCTAAAAGAGGTAGAGACTTAGTGGTTTATCCATCCAAACGAGCTGTTTCCTTCGTTCCTCGCGGTTCATCCAGTCACTTAAACACCGACCGCGAGGAATCCACGTCCTTTTCTAGCGGGACGCTCAATACGTGACGTCATGACGCTATCACGAGCGACCTGCCACTCAAGTATCCGATATCCAATCGATACTTGTCAGAGGCGTGTCTACCATCCGGAGCCAGGGTATTTAAGCTTACTTCTCACTTCAGCTCATTGCCCTGTCGTGGTTCTAGCTTGTCTAGTCACTCAATGCTCTGTATTCTAGTTTGCTCTATTGGTTTTGACTCGGCTTGTTGTACTACCCTGCTTATCTCTGTTGTCCCTTGACCCGGCTTGTCTCTCGCTTATCTGTCTTCTCGTTCCCTCGACCTCGGCTTGTCTCTGACTATTCTCTATTCCTCTCGGTACGTTAGTCCGGCAATTCTAAGGCCCGGTATACGTACCTTTCCACTCTTTGTACTCTGCGTGTTGGATCCCTGTCCCGATCCTGACATTACGACAGGGCCAATGGATCCTGCAGGTACAAACAGTCAGCTTGGTTCTTCGGATCCCAGGTTTGACGCCATGGAGCATAGGATGGATCAGATGGCTTTGGCACTACAGGCACTTTTGTCTCGTGCTAGCAATCCACCTGAGGAGACACGTACTCCTTCTATTTCTCCTGCAGTCTCAGGTCTAGAGGTAGCCACTGTAGGTGCTTCTTCCCGTATTACCCCACCAGTACGTTATGGCGGGTCACCGGAGAAGTGTCGTGGCTTTCTGAACCAGATTAGCATCCATTTCGAATTACAACCCCGCTCTTATCCTACAGATAGAGCGAAGATTGGATTTGTTATTACTTTACTCATTGAGAAAGCTCTGAGATGGGCCAATCCTTTATGGGAGAATGATAATCCACTAGTCTATAATTATAATGCCTTTGTAGCTGCGTTTAGAAGAACTTTTGACCCTCCTGGTAGAAAGGTCAATGCAGCTAGATTACTGTTGCGCCTTAGACAGGACAATCGAACACTTGTGGATTATGCACAGGTCCTTGGCGGCAGAACTTAAGTGGAACGAACAGGCTTATATAGATGTGTTTTTGAATGGGTTATCAGATATAATTCTTGACGAGGTCGCTACTAGAGAACTCCCTGAAAATTTGGAGGATTTAATTTCTTTTATATCTCGTATTGATGAACGCTTAAGAGAGAGGCAGAACACTCGAGATAGGACCCGTAGACCCTCCTTTAAACTAGCGCCTACCTTTCAAAATTCGAGTTCGAGGACTTACGTATTTCTGAACCTATGCAGATAGGCAGTACTCATCTCACAGAGAGGGAGAGACAGTACAGGAGAAGGGAGGGGTTATGTATGTATTGTGGAGTCAGAGGTCATTTACGCCTAAATTGTCCTAATCGTTCGGGAAACGCTCGCACCTAAGTTTCTCTAGAGGACAGGCCTTGGGTGTTTCTACTTTGTCCTCTATTCACAACTACAAAGAGCTCAGGCTTCTGTTACCCGTTTCTTTAAAGTGGGAAAAGGGAGTAGTTAAGACTATGGCACTAATCGATTCTGGAGCTGCTGAGAGCTTTATAGATCAGGGTTTTGCTGCCAAGCATGCTATTCCATCCCAGTTAAAAGAGATACCACTGGCTGTTGAGGCCATCGATGGTAGACCGTTACTTGAGCCTGTTATTTTCCGTGAGACCATACCGATTAACTTAACTGTTGGCATCCTACATAGAGAAGACATATCCTTACTGCTCATTTCTTCTCCGTCTATTCCCATAGTCCTGGGGTACTCCTGGTTGAGGAGACATAACCCTATTATTAATTGGGAGTCAGGGGAGATAGTTTCGTGGGGACAGAATTGTCAAGAGAAATGCTTGCGGAAGGTCTCACCTCTCGGCTTAACCAACACATCGGCTAACTCTGACAATCCTACAGAGACACAAATTCCGCCTCAGTATCTAGATTTAAAGGCAGTATTTGACAAAAAGAAAGCCGATACCTTACCCCCACACAGGTCCTTTGATTGCAAAATTAACCTACTCCCTGGTACCATGCCGCCCAGAGGTCATGTATACCCGTTATCTACGAAAGAGAACTCAGTTCTAGAGGAGTATATTCACGAAAATTTAGACAAGGGATTCATTAGGAGGTCCTCCTCCCCTGCCGGGGCTGGATTTTTTTTTGTTAAAAAGAAGGATGGTTCTTTGAGACCTTGTATTGATTATCGAGGCCTAAATAAGATAACCATTAAAAATGCCTACCCTATCCCCTTGATCACCGAACTCTTCGATCGTTTGAAGGGCTCTACAATTTTCACCAAGTTAGACCTCAGAGGGGCATATAACTTGGTGAGAATCCAGCAGGGACATGAGTGGATGACGGCATTCAACACTCGATATGGCCACTATGAATATACTGTTATGCCTTTTGGGTTATGCAATGCACCAGCTGTATTCCAGGATCTGATAAATGAGGTTCTTAGGGAATTTCAGCAAGATTGCGTCATTGTATACCTAGATGATATACTCATACATTCTAGTGAGATTGAGACTCATCACAAGCAAGTCAGGAGGGTTTTGCACAAGCTTCTCCAGCATGGCTTGTACTGCAAGTTGGAGAAATGTAGCTTTGATCAAACCCAGGTAACCTTTCTCGGCTATGTGATCTCTGGGGAGGGATTTAAGATGGATCCGGATAAGCTCCAGTCCATTCTAGAGTGGCCTTTACCCAAAGGTCTTAAAGCCATACAGAGATTTATTGGTTTTTCTAATTATTATAGGCGCTTTATTAAGGGCTATTCTTCAATTATCGCGCCTATCACTAATATGACCAAACAGGGGGCTGATACTAAGAATTGGACTACTGAAGCTCTTCTTGCGTTCAAAACTCTCAAGGAGCTTTTCGCTTCCGCTCCAATTTTAGTTCACCCCGACACTTCCCTGCCTTTTCTACTTGAGGTAGACGCATCGGAGACTGGTTTAGGTGCTGTCCTATCTCAAAGGTTGGGTGTTGATAAACCATTACATCCATGTGGATTTTTCTCTAAAAAATTGTCCGGTACTGAGAGCAGATATGACATTGGTGACAGAGAATTACTAGCGGTTATCAAGGCTTTGAAAGAGTGGAGACATTTATTGGAAGGTACATTACATCCTGTTACCATTCTAACAGACCACAAAAATTTGTCTTATATCGGAGAGGCCAAGCGTTTGTCCTCCAGGCAGGCTCGTTGGTCGTTGTTTCTTACCCATTTCAATTATGTTCTGACTTACAGACCTGGCTCAAAGAATTCTAAAGCCGATGCGCTATCTCGCCAATATGAGCCTTCTGCTTCAGTTGAACCACTTTTGTCCTCCATTGTACCCAAATGCAATATTATTGCTAATACCAGTCTCAAAATCCATTCTCCGCTACTTGACCAGATCTTGAAGTCACAACATCTGGCACCCGGAAACACTCCTGAGGGAAGAAACTTTGTTCCTCCTGAACTCCAACTGGAGCTCTTACAATGTTTTCACGAAAGTAAAATAGCTGGTCATCCTGGTATTCGCAAGACATACTCTCTGATATCCAAGGATTTCTGGTGGCCTTCACTACGAAAAGATATTGAGGAGTTCGTCGCAGCTTGTGAGACCTGTGCTAAGACTAAACAACCTCATGCATCTCCATGTGGCCTGTTACACCCCTTGGACATTCCTGAGAAACCTTGGTCCTGTTTGTCCATAGACTTTATCGTAGATTTGCCTGCTTCCAAGAGACAGACTGTTATTCTCACGGTGGTGGATAGATTTACTAAGATGGCTCATTTCGTGCCATTGCCTAAACTTCCGACTTCTCCTGAATTGGCAGAGATTTTTGCGAGAGAAATTTTTCGTCTACATGGGATTCCTTCGGAGATTGTTTCTGATAGAGGTTCTCAGTTTGTCTCACGTTTCTGGAGATCCTTTTGTTCTCAAATGGGAATCGAATTGAACTTCTCCTCTGCCTATCACCCTCAGTCTAACGGAGCTGCTGAACGTACCAATCAAAAGATCGAGCAGTATCTACGTTGCTTTGTTTCCGAACACCAGGACGATTGGGTCGGTTTGATTCCTTGGGCGGAGTTCGCACACAATAACCTTGTGTGTGATTCAACTCGCTCTAGCCCTTTCTTCATGAACTATGGCTTTCATCCTTCAATTTTTCCTTCGGTTTCCTCTTCTCAGGGGATACCGTCGGTTGATGATCATGTCGCCAACCTGAAGAAATTATGGGATCAGACTCGGCAAATTCTGTTACATAACTCCTCTTTGTTCAAGAAACACGCTGACAAGCATAGGAGAGCGGCTCCTGTTTTTGTTCCTGGGGATAGGGTTTGGTTGAGTACTAAGAATATTCGCCTCAAAGTTCCATCTATGAAATTTGCTCCTCGCTACATAGGTCCTTACAGGGTTCTCACTCGTATCAACCCGGTTGCGTATCGCCTTGCTCTGCCACCTGCCCTACGCATTCCTAACTCTTTTCATGTCTCCTTGTTGAAACCTCTTATTTGCAACAAATTCTCCTCTAAGGGTTCCTCACCTCGTCCTGTTCAGGTGGAGGGTCGGGAGGAGTACGAGGTCAGCTCCATCATTGATTCCAGAATTTCAAGGGGAAAATTGCAATATCTGGTCAACTGGAGGGGATATGGTCCTGAGGAGAGGAGTTGGGTACCTCAGGAGGACGTTCATGCTTCTCGCCTTCGCAGAGCATTTCACCTCCGTTTTCCATCTCGCCCCGGTTCCTTCCGCCCGGTGGGCGTATCTGAGAGGGGGGGTACTGTCAGGGTACCTGAGGCCTCTACCTCTAAAAGAGGTAGAGACTTAGTGGTTTATCCATCCAAACGAGCTGTTTCCTTCGTTCCTCGCGGTTCATCCAGTCACTTAAACACCGACCGCGAGGAATCCACGTCCTTTTCTAGCGGGACGCTCAATACGTGACGTCATGACGCTATCACGAGCGACCTGCCACTCAAGTATCCGATATCCAATCGATACTTGTCAGAGGCGTGTCTACCATCCGGAGCCAGGGTATTTAAGCTTACTTCTCACTTCAGCTCATTGCCCTGTCGTGGTTCTAGCTTGTCTAGTCACTCAATGCTCTGTATTCTAGTTTGCTCTATTGGTTTTGACTCGGCTTGTTGTACTACCCTGCTTATCTCTGTTGTCCCTTGACCCGGCTTGTCTCTCGCTTATCTGTCTTCTCGTTCCCTCGACCTCGGCTTGTCTCTGACTATTCTCTATTCCTCTCGGTACGTTAGTCCGGCCATTCTAAGGCCCGGTATACGTACCTTTCCACTCTTTGTACTCTGCGTGTTGGATCCCTGTCCCGATCCTGACAGACTCTGAACAGTGTTTAATTGTCCCTCAACCCCCCTGTTCCTGTGTGTCCAACTTGTCTGGTTACAAATACATGTCTGTTCGTCCACCAATTGTAGAGCGCTGCGGAATTTGATGGCGCTATATAAATAATAACATAAAAATAACATAATAATTGTATGAGTGTGCACCATCTTCTGCATCTGGGCTCCAATTCCCGCTAAATCGTGACACTATTAGAGTCTCTATCTCCCTATTACAGCTTCTAAATGCCATACTACAGCACCTATCACACTACTACGGACTCTATGACCTACAGGGAGTGCAGAATTATTAGGCAAGTTGTATTTTTGAGGATTCATTTTATTATTGAACAACAACCATGTTCTCAATGAACCCAAAAAACTCATTAATATCAAAGCTGAATATTTTTGGAAGTAGTTTTTAGTTTGTTTTTAGTTATAGCTATTTTAGGGGGATATCTGTGTGTGCAGGTGACTATTACTGTGCATAATTATTAGGCAACTTAACAAAAAACAAATATATACCCATTTCAATTATTTATTTTTACCAGTGAAACCAATATAACATCTCAACATTCACAAATATACATTTCTGACATTCAAAAACATAACAAAAACAAATCAGTGACCAATATAGCCACCTTTCTTTGCAAGGACACTCAAAAGCCTTCCATCCATGGATTCTGTCAGTGTTTTGATCTGTTCACCATCAACATTGCGTGCAGTAGCAACCACAGCCTCCCAGACACTGTTCAGAGAGGTGTACTGTTTTCCCTCCTTGTAAATCTCACATTTGATGATGGACCACAGGTTCTCAATGGGGTTCAGATCAGGTGAACAAGGAGGCCATGTCATTAGATTTTCTTCTTTTATACCCTTTCTTGCCAGCCACGCTGTGGAGTACTTGGACGCGTGTGATGGAGCATTGTCCTGCATGAAAATCATGTTTTTCTTGAAGGATGCAGACTTCTTCCTGTACCACTGCTTGAAGAAGGTGTCTTCCAGAAACTGGCAGTAGGACTGGGAGTTGAGCTTGACTCCATCCTCAACCCGAAAAGGCCCCACAAGCTCATCTTTGATGATACCAGCCCAAACCAGTACTCCACCTCCACCTTGCTGGCGTCTGAGTCGGACTGGAGCTCTCTGCCCTTTACCAATCCAGCCACGGGCCCATCCATCTGGCCCATCAAGACTCACTCTCATTTCATCAGTCCATAAAACCTTAGAAAAATCAGTCTTGAGATATTTCTTGGCCCAGTCTTGACGTTTCAGCTTGTGTGTCTTGTTCAGTGGTGGTCGTCTTTCAGCCTTTCTTACCTTGGCCATGTCTCTGAGTATTGCACACCTTGTGCTTTTGGGCACTCGAGTGATGTTGCAGCTCTGAAATATGGCCAAACTGGTGGCAAGTGGCATCTTGGCAGCTGCACGCTTGACTTTTCTCAGTTCATGGGCAGTTATTTTGCGCCTTGGTTTCTCCACACGCTTCTTGCGACCCTGTTGACTATTTTGAATGAAACGCTTGATTGTTCGATGATCACGCTTCAGAAGCTTTGCAATTTTAAGAGTGCTGCATCCCTCTGCAAGATATCTCACTATTTTTGACTTTTCTGAGCCTGTCAAGTCCTTCTTTTGACCCATTTTGCCAAAGGAAAGGAAGTTACCTAATAATTATGCACACCTGATATAGGGTGTTGATGTCATTAGACCACACCCCTTCTCATTACAGAGATGCACATCACCTAATATGCTTAATTGGTAGTAGGCTTTCGAGCCTATACAGCTTGGAGTAAGACAACATGCATAAAGAGGATGGTGTGGTCAAAATACTCATTTGCCTAATTATTCTGCACTCCCTGTATTACTGCAGCCCCTAAATCCCTACTATAGCTCATAACTCATCATTGTAGCCCATATGACCTACTACAGTCTGTTTCTCCCTACTACAGCCCCTTAAACCCTACTACTATCCCTAACCCCCTTTCTACAGCCTCTAACCCCCCTACTTAGGGCCATTCTTCCCTACTACACCCCTAATTGCAGCCCTTACACTACAGATCCTAACTCCCTACTAAAGCTCCAAATCCCCCAGATTCAGACCAAACAGCAGCTAAATTCTCCCACTGCAGTACAAATACAGAAAGATAAGTCCTGCGCTCACTCCCATCATTCCTGGGCGGCAGCAACGACTACAGTACACATCAGCCCCAATATGTAGTAAAAACCAAAGAAAAACAAGTTACTTGCGCTCTCTCCTTAATGTATTTTTAAACAAATAGAGGTTTTTAGTTACCTCCAATGGCCATGAGAGGGTGTGCCCACCTGCCACGTCAAGGCAGACCTCTTAGGTGGGTCCAACACTAACCCTTCAGCTTGCTTCCTTGAGCTTCTGGCAAAGATATCTCCAATGAGACAGAGAGGGGTATTTTTTTATATACACCCCTATATATTCATTAACCCTTAATAGGGAACACATGGGATAGGCGGCAGCATTGCCCCCAACCACCCTACTAAAGTCCATTATTCCCACTACAGCTTCTTCCCCCAACACAGTCCATACCTCCGAATGAAGCCCCTTCACCCCATTGCAGCCCGTACCAGCCCCATTACAGACCTTAAGCCTTCACTACAGACCCTAAAGCATCTTACTCCCTACTTCAGCGCTCACCCCCTTACTACAGCCCTAATATTAAAACAGCAGCCCCAATTCCCACACTGCAGCCCCTATCCCTTCTACAGCCTTCAATCCCCCTACTACAATCCATAACCCCACTTCAGCTCCTATCCCACATTACAGTCCCAAGCCCCAAGCGTAGACCCAATCCCGCACTACAGTCCATAACCCCCAAATGTAGCTCCTATACCACCACAACAGCTAATTTTAGCTTATATCTCCCCACTACAGCCCCTATTCCCCTAATACAGCCCTTAACTCCCCTATTTCAGCCCCCTGCCTACCCACTACACCCCATATGCCCCCACTACACTCCCTAACACCCCTGCTACTGCCCCTATACCTCTACTACAGTTCTTACCCCACACTACAGTCCCTGTATCCCTACTACAGCCTCTATCAGCTCACTACTACTAGATGACACAGATAAGCTTGTTGGAAAAGCGAGCACTGAAGGAATAGGTAATGGGTGACCTGCTACCTGGCAACGTTTGGGGGCCAAAAGGTTGGAGCGGTTTCCATAGAAAATTGGCCTGGCTAGATGCGTTATGTTTGTGAATGGAAGTGGTTAGGGATATTGCCTTGCCCACCAGGGTGCGTCAATATTCTTGCATGCAGGTGTCTGTGGTCCTATAATAGACCCTGGTCCTAAATACTAAATAAGGGTTCGTGGCCACCAACAGGCTAGGACCTGTTGGAGGTGTGGCTAAGGCAAAGATTACACACTTCATTCTATCCATATCAATTCATACCAACAATGGGTGTAGTGATAGGCTGAAATGAAAGTGGCCAGCTGACATTCTTAGAGAAAAACAGCCATCCATTGCTGTTCAGGCTAATGCTTCCTCATAAGGCCAAGAGTCAAAGAGATGATGGGGGCAGGGCCGGCCTTAGGGGTGTGCGAGCTGTGCTGCTGCACAGGGCGCCATGGACCAGGGGGCGCCATGTGGCCGACACAGCTTGCACACTCTCCTAGTGAAAGCCTGTGAGGGAGTGCTCAGAGCTCTCCCCTAATACAGGCTGCACTGTGTAGTGTGGCTGGGCTTAACTCTGCCCTCACTGATAGACCCCCCATCATTACGCTGCGGCGGCTGCGCACAGCCGCAGCACCTTTGCGGCCCGGCGGGACTTACATCAAGGAGAAGGGGGAGGAGTGTTGCAGGCCGCGGCGTTGCGCAACGTGATGACGTTGTGCGCAGCACCGTCAGCCCGCCTTCACGGATCTTCAGCGGAAGGATCCAATATCCAGGCGGTGAGGCACCCAGTCGGTCAAGGCATCATCAAAATGTGAGTAGTCATTTTATGTGATGGGGCTAAATTAATTAAAGGGGGGAGGGGGGGGGGGGGGGTGGATAATGGATTCATTAAAGAATTAAAGGGGAGGGAGGTTTAATTAAAGGGGTGAGGATTAATTAAGGGGGTGTATTAAGGGGGATGTGGATTAATTAAGGGGGTGTATTAAGGGGTGTGTGGATTAATTAAGGGGGGTGTATTAATTAAGGGGGGAGTGAGGATTAATTAAGGGGGTGTATTAAGGGGGGTGTGGATTAATGAAGGGGGGTGAAGATTAATTAAGGGGGGTGTATTAATTAAGGGGGGTGAGTATTAATTAAGGGGGTGTATTAAGGGGGTATGGATTAATTAAGGAGAAGTGAGGATTAATTAAAGGGGTGTGAGGATTAATTAAGGGGGGTGTATTAATTAAGGGGGGTGTATTAATTAATGGGGGTGAGTATTAATCAAGGGGGTGTATTAAGGGGGGTGTGGATTAATTAAGGGGGCTGTATTAATTAAGGGGGAGTGAGGATTAATTAAGGGGGTGTGAGGATTAATTAAGGGGGTGTATTAATTAAGGGGGTGTGTGGATTAATTAAGGGGGCTGTATTAATTAAGGGGGGAGTGAGAATTAATTAAGGGGGGTGTATTAATTTAGGGGGGTGTATTAATTAAGGGGGTGTATTAATTTAGGGGGTGTATTAATTAAGGGGGAGTGAGGATTAATTAAGGGGGTGTATTAATTAAGGGGGAGTGAGGATTAATTCGGGGGGTGTATTAATTAAGGGGGGTGTGGATTCATTAAGGGGGTGTATTAATTAAGGGGGTGTATTAATTAAGGGGGGTGTATTAATTAAGGGGGAGTGAGGATTTATTAAGGGGGGTATTAATTAAGGGGGGGTGGATTAATTAAGGGGGTGTATTAATTAAGGGGGTGTGGATTAAGGGGGTGTATTAATTAAGGGGGAGTGGGGATTAATTAAGGGGGGTGTGTTTATTAAGGGGGGTGTGGATTAATTAAGGGGGTGTATTAATTAAGGGGGTGTGGATTAATTATGGGGGGTGTAATAATTAAGGGGGAGTGAAGATTAATTAAAGGGGTATATTAATTAAGGGGGTGTGTATTAAGGGAGGTGTATTAATTAAGGGGGGTGTGGATTAATTAAGGGGGTGTATTAATTAAGGGGGCGTGAGGATTAATTAAGGGGGTGTATTAATTAAGGGGGTGTGGATTAATTAAGGGGGGTGTATTAATTAAGGGGTGTGGATTAATTAAGGGGGGTGTATTAATTAAGGGGGAGTGAGGATTAATTAAGGGGGTGTATTAATTAAGGGGGTGTGTATTAATTAAGGGGGGTGTATTAATTAAGTGGGGTGTGGATTAATTAAGGGGGTGTATTAATTAAGGGGGATTGAGGGTTAATTAAGGGGTGTATTAATTAAGGGGGTGTGGATTAATTAAGGGGGGTGTATTAATTAAAGGGGTGTGGATTAATTAAGGGGGTGTATTAATTAAGGGGTAGTGAGGATTAATTAAGGGGGGTGTATTTATTAAGGGGGGTGTATTAATTAAGGGGAATGTATTAATTAAGGGGGAGTGAGGATTAATTAAGGGGGTGTATTAATTAAGGGGGAATGAGGATTAATTAAGGGGGGTGTATTTATTAAGGGGTATATTAATTAAGGGTGTGTGTATTAAGGGAGGTGTATTAATTAAGGGGGGTGTGGATTAATTAAGGGGGTGTATTAATTAAGGGGGAGTGAGGGTTAATTAAGGGGGTGTATTAATTAATGGGGTGTGGATTAATTAAGGCGGGTGTATTAATTAAGGAGTGTGGATTAATTAAGGGGGGTGTATTAGTTAAGGGGGAGTGAGGATTAATTAAGGGGGTGTATTAATTAAGGGGGTGTGTATTAATTAAGGGGGGTGTATTATTTAAGGGGGGTGTGGATTAATTAAGAGGGGTGTATTAATTAAGGGGGAGTGAGGATTAATTAAGGGGGTGTATTAATTAAGGGTGTGTGGATTAATTAAGGGGGTGTATTAATTAAGGGGTAGTGAGGATTAATTAAGGGGGTGTATTTATTATGGGGGGTGTATTAATTAAGGGGAATGTATTAATTAAGGGGGAGTGAGGATTAATTAAGGGGGTGTATTAATTAAGGGGGTGTAGATTAATTAAGGGGGTGTATTAATTAAGGGGGAGTGAGGATAAATTAAGGGGGGTGTATTTATTAAGGGGGTGTATTAATTAAGGGGGGTGTATTAATTAAGGGGGAGAGAGGATTAATTAAGGGGGTGTATTAATTAAGGGGGGGTGTATTAATTAAGGTGGGTGTATTAATTAAGGGGATAGTGAGGATTAATTAAGGGGGTGTATTAATTAAGGGTGTGTGGATTAATTAAGGGCGTGTATTAATTAAGGGGGAGTGAGGATTAATTTAGGGGGTGTATTAATTAAGGGTTGTGGATTAATTAAGGGGGGTGTATTAATTAAGGGGGGTATATTAATTAAGGGGGAGGGAGGATTAATTAAGAGGGTGTATTAATTAAGGGGGAGTGAGGATTAATTAAGGGAGTGTATTAATTAAGGGGAGTGAGGATTAATTAAAGGGGTGTATTAATTAAGGGGGGTGTATTAATTAAGGGGGAGTGCGGATTAATTAAGGGGGGTGTATTAATTAAGGGGGTGTATTAATTAAGGGGGGTGTATTAAGGGGTGTGTGGATTAATTAAGGGCGTGTGGATTAATTAAAGGGGGCTGTGGATTAAAGAATTAAAGGGGGAGGTTTAAATAATGGGGGTGCAGGGTTTTTTTGATTAAGGGGGTTGCAGTATTCTATTTATTAAGGGAGGATGTGCACTGCAGATTTTAGTTTTTTTGTTAAGGGGGTGTGCAGGGTTTTTATAAGGGGGTTTGCAGGTTTTTTGTTATTAAGAGGGGTTGTGCACGTTTCTGTTTTTTATTAAGGGGGTGTGCAGGGTTTTTTATTAAGGGGGTGTGCAGGATTTTTATGTGTAGGGAGTGAATGAAACAGGGTTTTTATGTGTAGGGAGTGTATGAAATTTATGTGATCGGGGTGCAGGGTTTTTATATGAAGGGCGAGACAAGGGGCTTTGTAGAAAGGGGCAGGGCAGGAGTTTTCTAGAAGGTTCTCACCAGCCCCTTTCTACAAAAGCACTGGTCTTCCCCCTTCTACAAAACTGGCGCATTTTACAAATTTTACAAGCAGTTTACAAATTTGTGCAATAAATATTATTGAAAACATTGGAAAAAAATGTGGGTGTTTTCTTACATTTTTATTATGGGGGGGGGGGGGTGCCACACTCAGGGTCCGCCCCGGGTGCCAAATGCTCTAGGTACGCCCCTGCCTACCACTACTGTGCCCTTGCTCCCCAACCTACCAATACACCACCACTGTGCCCCCTGCTCCCCCACATACCACTACACTGCCCTGCTCCCCCACCTACCACTACACTACCGCTGCTCCCCCACCCTCCTCCACAATGCCTTCTGCTCCCCACCTACCAGTACACGACCTCTGCTCTTCATATCAGCACACATATCACACACATCCAATACACACATCACACACAGTCAATACAACAATTACAAATATTACACACAACCAACACATAGCATACATATCAAACACAGCCATCACTCCTATCACACACAGACACCACACACAACATCATATTATTATGAGATTTATTACAGCAGAGCTCTCTCATACAAAAAGCAATATGTAGCTGTCCTCCAAGCCCCGGCCAATCAGAACGTTGCCACGGATTAAGTGCCTGAGCTCACAAGACTTACTTATGGTCTTGCACCCGGTGGAGGTACCGACCAGATTCCCAGCATACTGGATCACCAGAGTTCAGCATGCCCACCTCCCTGCAAGGTAATAACAGGGAAGGGGGAATCATTTTTGTTTTTAAATAATTATTAATTTAATAAATCCTATATGCAAACAGTACACACCTATTGACATACACTGTACATGGATAAAGGGATGTGATTCGGGGGAGGGGGGGCGTGCTGTAATGATTTTTACCTTAAGGCCTAAGGTCGACTCTGGATGGGGGCTTTTGTTTAGCATTAAAACATCAAAATAATGTTGAATGGATGGATGAGGTTAGGGGACTACAGACAGTATAAGCACTTTAATGAGCTAAAGCAGTTACAATGCCAAAAGCATTCCTTTAAGTTTAAATTGTCAGGAATAAAAAAAATCCCCCAAAAATCTAAGTTTCAATAGGAAAAAACAGGAAACTTTTTTTTTTTTAATTTTGGCTGTTTGTCCTGAAATTTAATATTTATTTAGAATTCCCAAAAATCCCCACTTTTGTGAATGCCCTCTTACTCTAATTCTAAAAATATAATACAGCTATGGACGTTAATTAATCACTATTCATTTTTTAAATAAATCAACTATTCTTACTTTATTTAAAATAAGAAGTAGATACTGTACATAATCAGTATTTGAAGAACCAATCGTGGGAATATAAACTAGTCCAGAGACAAGTTTCTAAATATATGTAGAAAAAACATATGGCAACGGTTATTATGCCTACAGCCTGCTACAACTTCTACAGCGTTTTTGTTCAGCTGTGTATCACAGTGGTATCCTACATTAGCATACCGTTTAACACAATAAAGAAAAACGGTATCTGAGGTGTCTGTGTTTTTGATAACCAGTTGATACTGTGTCCCAGCACTGTTTTTGGTGCTCCCATAATGTGCTGATGACATTCCAGGTCCATATTTAGGTTCTGTGTATGAATGGTGATGATATAGCAAGAGCTGCGGGACCTCTCCTGGTGACTGTCGAATGAAATATGTCAAGTAAGTATCTTTAATTCCAACATCACAGTTAAATGTTGCAGTTTGTCCTTTATTCACTGAAAGATGAGTTGGTGTTAGGACTGGAGTCTGAGAGTCAACATCTGAAAAAAATAAATAAATATTGAATTCATTAATTTGGAAAATAATCAATATAATTTAATTTAAAAGGTATAGAGAGCAACCTGGATACACACATGTTATCAATGCTAAAACAATTTTAATCAGTAGTAGATCCATTTTCTCTAAAGGTGTCTGAGTCAGTATGTCCTTTCCAGTATAAAAGATAATCTCTCGTGCCTTCCTAAATATCACCAGCTCATCTCTTGAGATTTCTATGCAAATATTGTGGCGCAGCGAGCAATCCCAAACTGCCTGTAAATATCATGTGCAAACAGAATATCTAGAATTCAAATCTGCTGAGGGTATATATATCATGTGTATGATCTTTTTTCCACTTCGTTTCTTCAAGCTTCACAAATTATAATGACAACTAAGTATTTTGAGTCTCTGCATTGACGTGTGCTTTCTAGTTCAATTGCGCACTTGTAAACATTGCAAATGCCTCATCACCACATGGGCAGGTGGCATTAACCCCCCCTGTACTTAACCCAATAAAACACAGACACTAATGGTGTATGGGTCAAATTTGTACACAACCTTTTTTTTTTTTAATTCTTTAATTTTGGTTTGCAAATGGTAACATATAAGCTTGTGACACCACAACATCAGTAACAAGCATAGTGGTAACAGACAGAATGAAATATTAGCATAGCGTTTAGAAAAAATGCCCAATTTTTAGTATGATTCCACCCCTTTTATTAATATTAAATTATTGAATAAAGTAATTGCCCCCAACCCTGCCATACCACATATGAAACAGCACCATGAGCAGCCCTTCTTGAAACCCCAGGTTCAAGACATCCCACCCCACATCCGAGAGGTGAACCTTATCCGAGTGATAGCAACTGGGCAACACAGCCTCCAACTCTCTATGCCACACTACCACCGCCCAATCGTCCTAGCAAAACTAGTTAACAGTGAGCAATCACCAACGGATTCCTCGCATGTCACCGACGTAGTTGGCAAACGATTTCCGACCACACCACCATAACCAAATCCTGCAATCAATTAATATCCTTCTTCATCCACTTCACAAGGTGCTGCTGCGGAATAAGCCCCTAGACATTATTCCCTGTATGCAAAACAATGGAGTCAGACAGACTCCCTTAACATAACTAGCCTAAACACAGCACTACATACATCTCCTCTACTGAAGTCCCTTTAACTGAACCATTTCAACACAATCTAGTCCTCCGGAAAGCTCAGCTGCTGACCCCAGAAACAAGCTGCAGCCCTCCTCTTTGCCCAAAAGGTGAAAGAATGACCTACGATCCAAGCGACTTTATCTAAAGAGATAAACTGGCAACATCAGCCACAACCCCAACACCTGAACACTCCACAACCTTAAACCAGCATACTCAAGCGCACATTTGAGTGGAACCGTACCAACTCCCACCTCCCTATCTTCTTGACCAGCTCTTCGCCAAGCCCCAACCGTGTTGCATCTGTAGCCACCTCCAATGCAAAAGGAATGGGTCCAAACTGGCCCGCGTGCATCCTGAATTTCTCTAAACACAAATGAAAAACCCTGGCAAACTAAAAACAGGACAGCGAGGAACCATCCCTGTGCACCAAAAATGAACCACCGTGCCAGATACCTTGATAAAGTGGCAACCAGACACAACGGCAAACACAGAAGAGCATACAAGATAATTTTCCTTACCCCTGCTCTAAACATCGGTCTTGGACCATGCCAAATGAATCATGATCCACCCATCATGCAGACAAATGTAAGCCACCTGATTGCCCCCACAACCCGCCTGGTTAGTGCTAACAAGCTCACCTATCCGAAAAAGCACTGAAAATGCCAAACAAAATGCCAAGCGCAATAAGAGAGATACATAGTCATCAAAACAAATGTAGGGGAAAAACCGAACCAGGCCCCCAACAATCCTATGGACATCGGCCTCCAATCTTTAGGTACTCTGCGCCCCCTCCATACCTCCTACGCTTTTTCCCCTCCTCGTTCTTGTCTACTTCATGGAGGTCAATGAAGTCCTCCAAAGGAAGAAGTGAGAGGATATCTCAGAACTCAACCTTCCACAATTTCTCCTTCACTTCCTGCTTCAAATGAACCCCTAAAGGACTCGCAAAAGAGACATATGCATGATTCCTAGCCCCATCTGGGACACCTCCAACCATGTCCGCCTTCTTGCTCCCCAAGCTCGTTGCCACCACCACTGGAGCCGCATCCATAGCGACACAACCTACCTTCACTAACCCAGCAACTGTGTCAAGTCCCCTGCCTCCATGCCGCTTGCGGCGGCCTTCCTTATCTCGTCACTGCAAGTGGCGCCATCTGGTCCCTGTCTGCGGAGTGCAGCTGTCCCCGCCGCCGTGCTCCAGACTGACCATGCTTCTCATGCTGCACGCTCCATAGCAGCATCCCTATGTGTGCCAAACCCAGTCACGTGACCCGGCACACAGTGATGACCTCAGAGACCACAAGGGAGGGAAGAAACACCTCCCATATGTTGTGGTTATCACTAATTGGAGGTTAGCCAATCAGACACACCCTGTGTGTATATAGGCTAACCTCCTTCTTGCCTCAGTGTCCTGTTGTGGTCTTTGTTTAGCCCAATAGCGCGTTATACTCTGTCTGATTAATTTGTTACCGAACTTTGGCTGTGTGTTTAGGTTCCCTACCAATCGTGACATTGGCCTGTCCCACAAGCTTCTGCTCAAGATCTGTTACCTATTGTCATTCCCATACTGTGCGCATGACACCACCCCAACGCTATAGTGGTGATCAGACTCACGGATTCATAAACCAGGTTGACATATGAATCCATATTCCTTTCTCACTGACAGGTCAAAAATAGCCTTCCTTATCAACCATCTCTCTGGTAGGGCTTTGGCCTGGGCTAATTCAATATGAGAATCTGGCACTACCATGTCGTATGCTGATTTCCTGTCTGCATTAAGGAGGAGCTTTGATATGCCAGGCAGGGTAGCATCTGCTGGGAAGGCTTTATTAAGGGTTAAACAGGATTCCAGGTCTGTGGCGGATTACACTATTGAGTTCTGTACTCTGATGGCAGAGGTGGTATGGAACAATGTTGCCCTGGTAACCACATTTCAGGATGCTTTAGCCAGTTACTTATTGGATGAAATATCTTCCAGAGAGATACCCGTTCTGTTGGACAATCTCGTTGATTACTGCATTGTGATTGACAATCGCATCAGAGAAAGGCATCTCCAGCAGATACCTACCACAGAGTATATGCCTCCCCTTTACCTGCCTTAACTACCTCCACTTGCTTGCTTTGCCTGCTCCTAACCCTCCACCAGAACCAATGCAATTGGGTTCTACCAGATTGCCATACTGGGATCCATACAGTTTACCCCTTCATGAAGTCTAGGCTCATGTTTGAGGGATTGGGAGCTATATTCACTATAACGACTTTTGCACTTGGGACTTGGGAGCTGCATAACGGACATACTTACAATGAGCCATTACAAGCTGATCCTACTCCCTCTGAACCCATAGTCCCTCCTGCAAATATTGTTGCAGCTACCCTCCCTCTTCCTTGATAAGATAAAAGGTTACCAAAACCAAGCACTACCCAAAACACCCACTGGTTTATTGTTCATACAGGGAAAAGACAGGAGAAAAGTTATGGCATTATATGACAGGGCAAAGACAACGGGGCGCTCAGGTATCAGCAAAACATATGAAATCATAACAAGACAGTTTTGATGGCCTTATGCTAGACAGGATGTTAAGGAGTATGTTAAGTAGTGATGTCGCGAACACAAAATTTTCGGTTCGCGAACAGCGAACGAGAACTTCCGCAAACGTTTGCGAACCGGCGAACCGGGCAAACCGCCATTGACTTCAATGGGCAGGCGAATTTTAAAACCAACAGGGACTGTTACTGGCCACAAAAGTGATGGAAAAGTTGTTTCAAGGGGACTAACACCTTGACTGTGGCATGCCGACGGGGGATCCATGGCAAAACTCCCATGGAAAATTACACAGTTGATGCAGAGTCTGGTTTTAATCCATAAAGGGCAGAAATAACCTAACATTCCTAAATCGCAATGGATATGGATTGACATATGACATATTGACACCTTGACATATGGATTGACACCTTGACATATGGATTGACACCTGTCCTCAGAGACCCTGATACACACTGACACAGAGCAGAATAGAGACTGTTCCCCTTACATAGGGTCACTTGGCAGGTATGGATTGACACCTGTCCTCAAAGCCCCTGATACACACTGACACAGAGCAGAATAGCGATTGTTCCCTCTACATAGGGTCACTTGGCAGATATGGATTGACACCTATCCTAAGGATCCCTGATACACACTGACACAGAGCAGAATAGAGACTGTTCCCTGTCCTCAAAGCCCCTGATACACACTGACAAAGAGCAGAATAGAGACTGCTCCCCGTCCTCAAAGCCCCTGATACACACTGACAAAGAGCAGAATAGAGACTGTTCCCCCTACATAGGATCACTTGGGAGGTATGGATTGACACCTGTCCTCAAAGCCCCTGATACACACTGACACAGAGCAGAATAGAGACTGTTCCCCCTCCTCAAAGCCCCTGATACACACTGACAGAGCAGAATAGAGACTGTTCTCCCTACATAGGGTCACTTGGCAGGTATGTATTGACACCTGTCCTCAAAGCCCCTGATACACACTGACAAAGAGCAGAATAGAGACTGTTCCCCGTCCTCAGAGACCATGATACACACTGACACAGAGCAGAATAGACTTTTCCCCGTCCTTAGAGACCGTGATACACACTGACACAGAGCAGAATAGAGACTGTTACCCCTACATAGGGGTTCACGTTGTTTCTATGATGTGCATAACATGTTCTTGTAAATGTTTGTTAAATTTTTCCTGAAATTGTAATTTTTGAATCTGAATAAAGATAGTCAAATCCCTGATACACACTGACACATAGCAGAATAGGGACTGTTCCCCCTACATAGGGTCACTATGTGCCTTTTTTTTGGTTTGGTTTTTGAAGCCACAGTGCAGCATCAGAGGGCCTAAAAAATAGGCATGTATACATGCCTGAAAAATGTGGTATTGTTGCAGCCGCTGCTGTAGCAGCGGCCAGAAAAATTGATGTTTGTTTCACAGGCAGAAAGTGCCCTAAAACATGGCAGCTTGAACCCTAGTTGGTGGCGGATAAGTCACGCAAGTCAACCGGCATTCAGAGCTAAAATAAAGCAGCGTGTGGACCATTTTTAGCCCAAGGCAGCTCATCTCATCAGGCCTTTTTTAATCGAATGTATCACCCAGTGTCAGTCCCTTCGGGATCCATCCCTCATTCATCTTAATAAAGGTGAGGTAATCTAGACTTTTTTGACCTAGGCGACTTCTCTTCTCAGTGACAATACCTCCTGCTGCACTGAAGGTCCTTTCTGACAGGACACTTGAAGCGGGGCAGGCCAGAAGTTCTATCGCAAATTGGGATAGCTCAGGCCACAGGTCAAGCCTGCACACCCAGTAGTCAAGGGGTTCATCGCTCCTCAGAGTGTCGATATCTGCAGTTAAGGCGAGGTAGTCTGCTACCTGTCGGTCGAGTCGCTCTCTGAGGGTGGATCCCGAAGGGCTGTGGCGATGCGTAGGACTTAAAAAGGTCCGCATGTCCTCCATCAACAACACGTCTTTAAAGCGTCCTGTCCTTGCTGGCATGGTCGTGGGAGGAGGAGGATGACTTCCACCTCTCCCCCTGTTAGATTCCCGTTGTGCTGTGACATCACCCTTATACGCTGTGTAAAGCATACTTTTTAATTTATTTTGCAAATGCTGCATCCTTTCCGACTTGTTGTAATTCGGTAACATTTCCGCCACTTTCTGCTTATACCGGGGGTCTAGTAGCGTGGACACGCAGTACAGGTCGTTCTCCTTCAGCCTTTTTATACGAGTGTCCCTCAACAGGCACGACAGCATGAAACACCCCATTTGCACAAGGTTGGATGCCGAGCTACTCATTTCCCCCTTCCTCCTCCTCACTGATGTCAATGAAGGTATGTTCTTCCCCCCAGCCACGTACAACACCACGGGTACCAGATAGGTGACAACGAGCACCCTGGGATGCCTGTTGTGGTTGGTCTTCCTCCTCCTCCTCAAAGCCACATTCCTCCTCTGACTCCTCTTCCTCACAATCCTCTTCCAGCGTTGCCGCAGGTCCAGCAAGCGATGCTGATAAGGCTGTTTCTGGTGGTGATGGTGACCACAACTTTTCCTCTTCCTCTTCACGCTCATCTACGGCCTGATGCAGCACTCTTCGCAGGGCACGCTCCAGGAAGAAAACAAATGGTATGATGTCGCTGGCGGTGCCTTCGGTGCGACTGACTAGGTTGGTCACCTCCTCAAAAGGACGCATGAGCGTCCAGTAACGTGGCAAAAAAATTCCCAGCTCCCCAGAGGCGGTCCTAGCACCCCGGTCATACAAATATTCATTAACAGCTTTTTCTTGTTGGAGCAGGTGGGCGAACATTAGGAGTGTTGAATTCCAACGTGTCAGGCTGTCGCAAATCAAGCGCCTCACTGGCATGTTTCGCCGCTGGATATCGGCAAAGTGAGCCATGGCCGTGTAGGAACGCCTGAAATGGCCACACACCTTCCTGGCCTGCTTCAGGACATCCTGTAAGCATGTGTACTTATGCACAAAGCGTTGTACGATCAGATTACACACATGTGCCATCCACGGCACATGTGTCAACTTGCCCAACTTCAATGCCGCTAACAAATTTTTTCCGTTGTCACAAACCACTTTGCCGATATCCAGTTGCTGCGGAGTCAGCCACTTTTCCACCTGTGCGTTCAGGGCGGACAGGAGTGCTTGTCCGCTTCAAACAAGTCAAACCCAAGACGGCGTGACACTGCCGTATCCGGGATGTGGAATAGTACCTGGGTGTCAGGATCGGGACAGGGATCCAACACGCAGAGTACAAACAGGTACAGGGTACGTATACCGGACCTTAGAATTGCCGGACTAACGTAAGGAGTAAGCAAAGAATGGTCTAGAGACAAGCCGAGGTCGAGGGAACGAGAGAGCAGGTAAGCGAGAGACAAGCCGGGTCAAAAGGAGTAATAGAGGTAAACAGAGTAGACAAAATACAAGCCGGGTCAAAACCAAAGAGACAAAAGACATAAAGCGCTGAGTGACTAGACTAGCTAGAACCACGACAGGGCAATGAACCAATAGACAGAATCCTGTTTTATACCCTGGTTCTAACTAGATGATCCTGCCTCCGACGAGTCCTGATTCGAGCTCAGGACTGATTGATAGGTAGAGCGGCCAGTCGTCATGACGTCGTCTACTAGAGCCGCGTCATAAAAGAAGGCGGATCAGGAGCGTCCGGCGTGTAAACGATCGGAAGGACTCAGAGGAACGAGCGATTCAGCCCGTCTGGGAGGACGAAGTTCTAAATGTCTCACCTCCTTTGAGGTAGAGACAGCAGGTACCCTGACAGTACCCCCCCTCTCAGAAACGCCCACCGGGCGGAATAAACCGGGACGGGACGGAAAACGGGAATGAAAAGCCCTGCGCAGGCGAGGAGCATGCACCTCCTCCTGGACCACCCAAGACCTTTCCTCAGGACCATATCCCTTCCAGTCCACAAGATATTGTAACTTCCCCCGAGAAATTCGAGAATCGAGGATGGAGTTGATCTCATACTCCTCCTGACCCTCAACCTGAACTGAGCGAGGGGAGGACGCACTGGTGGAAAACCTGTTACAAACTAGAGGTTTTAACAAGGACACGTGAAAGGAGTTAGGAATGCGCAAGCTAGGCGGAAGAGCAAGGCGATACGCCACTTGGTTAATTCGAGTCAGCACCCTGTAAGGACCAATGTAACGAGGCGCAAATTTCATAGATGGAACCTTCAAGCGAATGTTCCTGGTACTCAACCATACCCTGTCCCCAGGAACAAAAACCGGGGCCGCCCTTCTACGTTTGTCTGCGTGTTGTTTGACCAACGTGGAATTATGAAGGAGGATTTGTCGAGTCTGATCCCACAACTTCCTCAAATTGGCAACATGAGCATCAACCGACGGTAACCCCTGAGAGAGGGAAACCGAGGGAAGAATAGGAGGGTGAAAGCCATAATTCATGAAAAAGGGGCTAGAACGAGTAGAATCGCAAACGAGATTGTTGTGTGCAAACTCCGCCCAAGGAATCAGACCGACCCAATCGTCCTGGTGTTCGGAAACAAAACAACGCAAATATTGTTTGATTTTTTGGTTAGTGCGTTCAGCAGCACCGTTAGACTGGGGATGGTAAGCAGAAGAGAAATTCAATTTGATACCCAATTGAGAACAAAAGGATTTCCAAAAACGGGAAACAAATTGGGAACCTCTATCAGAGACAATTTCGGAGGGTATACCGTGTAAACGAAAAATTTCTCTCGCGAATATCTCAGCTAGTTCGGGAGAAGATGGAAGTTTAGGTAAGGGTACGAAATGAGCCATCTTAGTAAACCTGTCAACCACCGTGAGAATAACAGTCTGTTTTTTAGAAACAGGCAAATCGACAATGAAGTCCATAGCCAGACAGGACCATGGTCTCTCAGGAATTTCCAAGGGGTGCAAGAGTCCACATGGAAGCGTATGAGGTAACTTAGTCTTCATACAGACCTCACATGCCCCGACGAAATCCCTAATATCTTTACGTAAAGAAGGCCACCAGAAATCCTTAGAAATCAAGAGATACGTCTTGCGTATGCCCGGATGCCCGGCCACCTTGCTGTTATGAAAACACTGCAAGAGTTCCAGTTGGAGTTCAGGAGGAACGAAGTGCCGTGCCCCGGGTCCCTGTGAAGGGGCCAGATGCTGTGCTTTCATGATCTCGGCAAGTAACGGAGAGTGTATCCTGATATTAGTGTTGGCGACAATCTTGCATTTGGGGACTATAGAGGACAACACCGTATCAGATATAGTAGAGGGTTCATGTTGGCGAGACAAAGCATCGGCCTTAGAATTCTTAGAACCAGGCCTATAAGTAAGCACGTAATTGAAATGAGTGAGGAATAAGGACCAACGAGCCTGCCTGGCGGACAAGCGCTTGGCCTCCCCAATATAGGACAAGTTCTTGTGATCTGTCAAAATGGTGACAGGATGTAGGGTGCCCTCCAATAAGTGTCTCCACTCCTTTAAAGCCATAATAACCGCTAGTAGTTCTCTGTCACCAATATCATATCTGCTTTCAGGCCCAGACAATTTCTTGGAAAAAAACCCACATGGATGTAACGGTTTATCCACACCTAATCTTTGAGACAGGATGGCACCTATACCCGTCTCCGAGGCATCTACCTCGAGTAGAAAAGGCAAAGACGTATCAGGATGAACTAAAATCGGTGCTGAAGCAAAAAGATCTTTGAGTGTTTTGAAAGCCACGAGAGCTTCAGTAGACCAGGTCTTAGTGTCAGCCCCCTGTCTAGTCATATTAGTGATAGGCGCAATAATGGATGAGTAACCTTTAATGAAGCGCCTATAATAATTGGAGAATCCAATAAACCTCTGAATGGCCTTGAGTCCCCTGGGTAATGGCCAATCCAATATAGACTGAAGTTTAACCGGATCAATCTTAAACCCGTCTCCAGAAATAACGTACCCAAGAAAATTTATCTGAGATTGGTCAAAACTACATTTCTCCAATTTGCAGTATAATCCATGTTGTAGAAGTTTGCGCAATACCATTCTAACTTGTCTGTGGTGAGTCTCAATCTCTCTAGAGTGTATAAGTATATCATCAAGATAAACAATAACACAATCATGTTGAAACTCCCTAAGAACCTCATTTATCAGATCCTGAAATACTGCCGGTGCATTACAAAGACCAAAAGGCATTACCGTGTACTCATAGTGCCCATACCGGGTATTGAAAGCTGTTTTCCACTCGTCTCCCTGTTGAATTCTCACCAAGTTATACGCCCCTCTGAGATCTAACTTGGTGAAAATTTTGGAGCCTTTTAAACGATCAAAGAGCTCAGTAATCAAAGGAATCGGGTAGGCGTTTCTGATAGTTATCTTATTCAATCCCCGATAATCAATACAAGGCCTTAGAGTACCGTCCTTCTTATTTACAAAAAAGAACCCGGCCCCGGCAGGAGAGGAGGACCTCCTAATGAATCCCTTGTCCAGGTTCTCACGAATATACTCCTCTAAGACTAAGTTCTCCTTAGTAGATAGAGGGTATACCGTGCCCCTAGGAGGCATGGTACCAGGCAAGAGTCTGATCTTGCAGTCAAAGGACCTGTGTGAAGGTAAAGTGTCAGCATTCTTCTTGTCAAAGACTGCCTTTAAATCCAGGTATAGGGGCGGTATTTGTAAGTCTGTAGATTGGGTAGCATTAACCAGTGTGTCAATTAAGCAAACCGGTGAGACTTTCTGTAAGCACTTGCTCTGACAAGCCTGACCCCAAGAAACTATTTCACCCAGTTCCCAATCAATAATAGGGTTATGTTTCTTAAGCCAAGGATACCCTAGGATTATTGGAACAGAAGGGGATGAAATAAGCAAAAAAGATATACTTTCCTCGTGTAAGATACCCACAGTGAGTTTAACAGGTAAGGTTTCACGAAGGATGACAGGTTCAGATAAAGGTCTACCATCTATGGCCTCAACGGCCAAGGGTGTATCCCTTAGCTGGGATGGGATAGATTGTTTAGTGACGAATACTTGGTCAATAAAGCTCTCGGCAGCTCCGGAGTCTATCAACGCCATAGTATTCAATACTCCCTTCTCCCAAGCTAAAGAAATAGGTAGTAGAAGCCTATGATCTTTATAGTCATGTATAGAGGACAAGATAGAAACACCCAAGGCCTGTCCTCTGGAGGGACTTAGGTGCGAGCGTTTCCCGGGCGGTTAGGACAGTTTAGGCGTAGGTGGCCTCTTGCTCCACAATACATGCACAACCCCTCCCTTCTCCTGAATTGTCTCTCCTCTTCTGAGAGACGAGTATTGCCTATCTGCATAGGTTCTGGAAGAGTTAAAGTTGTAGATTCAGGACTTTGGAATGAGGGGGCTAGTCTCAAGGAAGGTCTACGGGTTCTATCACGAGTGTTCTGTCTCTGTCTTAAACGTTCATCAATTCGAGAAATACAAGAAATTAAATCCTCTAAATTTTCAGGAAGCTCTCTTGTGGCAATCTCATCTAGGATTTCGTCTGATAGTCCGTTTAGAAATACGTCCATATATGCCTGTTCATTCCACTTAACTTCTGCTGCCAAGGATCTGAACTCTAAGGCATAATCAACAAGAGTTTGGTTATGTTGTCTAAGACGTAACAGTAGTCTAGCAGCATTAACCTTTCTACCTGGGGGATGAAAAGTCCTTCTAAAAGCAGTGACAAAGGCATTATAATTATAGACTAACAGATTATCATTTTCCCATAGAGGATTAGCCCATCTCAAAGCTTTATCAATGAGTAGAGTTATTATGAATCCAACCTTCGCCCTATCTGTAGGGTAGGAGCGGGGTTGTAATTCGAAATGAATACCTATCTGGTTTAAAAAACCTCGACACGTATCCGGAGAGCCACCATAACGTACAGGGGGAGTAATACGAGATGAAGCACCTACTGTGGCTACCTCTAGGCCTGAGCCTACAGGAGAGATGGGAGCAGTACGCATCTTCTCCGACTGGTTACTAGAACGAGACAGTAAAGCTTGCAACGCTAGAGCCATCTGGTCCATTCTATGGTCCATGGCCTCAAATCTAGAGTCAGGAGAACCGACCAAAGTGTTTGTACCTGCAGGATCCATGGCCCTGTCGTAATGTCAGGATCGGGACAGGGATCCAACACGCAGAGTACAAACAGGTACAGGGTACGTATACCGGACCTTAGAATGGCCGGACTAACGTAAGGAGTAAGCAAAGAATGGTCTAGAGACAAGCCGAGGTCGAGGGAACGAGAGAGCAGGTAAGCGAGAGACAAGCCGGGTCAAAAGGAGTAATAGAGTTAAACAGAGTAGACAAAATACAAGCCGGGTCAAAACCAAAGAGACAAAAGACATAAAGTGCTGAGTGACTAGACTAGCTAGAACCACGACAGGGCAATGAACCAATAGACAGAATCCTGTTTTATACCCTGGTTCTAACTAGATGATCCTGCCTCCGACGAGTCCTGATTCGAGCTCAGGACTGATTGATAGGTAGAGCGGCCAGTCGTCATGACGTCGGCTACTAGAGCCGCGTCATAAAAGAAGGCGGATCTGGAGCGTCCGGCGTGTAAACGATCGGAAGGACTCAGAGGAACGAGCGATTCAGCCCGTCTGGGAGGACGAAGTTCTAAATGTCTCACCTCCTTTCAGGTAGAGACAGCAGGTACCCTGACACTGGGGAGCTGGGGCGGTGCCGTTGATGTGGAGCAAGACGCAGCAGCAGAAGAGGACTCAGCCGAGGAGGTTATGGAAGAGGATGGAGTAGGAGGAGTAGAGGAGGTGGCAGCAGGACTGCCTGCAAGTCGTGGCGGTGTCACCAACTCCTCTGCAGAGCCATGCATGCCATGCTTGGCAGCAGTCAGCAGGTTTACCCAATGCGCAGTGTAGGTGATATACCTGCCCTGACCATGCTTTGCAGACCAGGTATCAGTGGTCAGATGGACCCTTGCCCCAACACTGTGTGCCAGACATGCCATTACTTCCTTTTGCACAATCGAGTACAGGTTGGGGATTGCCTTTTGTGAAAATAAATTTCTGCCTGGTACCTTCCACTGCGGTGTCCCATAGCTACAAATTTTTTGAACACCTCAGACTCCACCAGCTTGTATGGTAAACAGCATTAACACCCAGCACTCCCAAGCAACCAAGCCCTGCTGAATCTTCAGAGCAGAGACTGGGCCCCTTAAAACAGCATTAACACCCAGCACTCCCAAGCAACCAAGTCCTGCTGAATCTTCAGAGCAGAGACTGGGCCCCTTAAAACAGCATTAACACCCAGCACTCCCAAGCAACCAAGCCCTGCTGAATCTTCAGAGCAGAGACTGGGCCCCTTAAAACAGCATTAACACCCAGCACTCCCAAGCAACCAAGCCCTGCTGAATCTTCAGAGCAGAGACTGGGCCCCTTAAAACAGCATTAACACCCAGCACTCCCAAGCAACCAAGCCCTGCTGAATCTTCAGAGCAGAGACTGGGCCCCTTAAAACAGCATTAACACCCAGCACTCCCAAGCAACCAAGCCCTGCTGAATCTTCAGAGCAGAGACTGGGCCCCTTAAAACAGCATTAACACCCAGCACTCCCAAGCAACCAAGCCCTGCTGAATCTTCAGAGCAGAGACTGGGCCCCTTAAAACAGCATTAACACCCAGCACTCCCAAGCAACCAAGCCCTGCTGAATCTTCAGAGCAGAGGTATCATCTCTGGAAGATCTACTCAAGAATACCTGTATTCCTGTTTCCTTTAAACTCTTATTTTAAAATTGTGTTCTATTCCATCTCCCTCCCTATACTATCACTACTTAATTGATACCTATATCTCCCATCCTGATCTTCTGTTCTTGTTTTGCTTAAAGCTGCTGTGATCATGTCATTTTATGTTCATTCTTTAAGACTTTTTGTTAATTGTTTGTTTACCTAGTGTTACTACTCACTGATAATCTTGTAAATTTATGTTCATGGTTTATGACTTTAACCTATCTGATCCTTCCTATCTTTTTATCCCAAATGTTATCTCCTTTTAGTTTTTCATCTCTAATTAATTACCTCAATAGCCCCATGTCTCCCCACCCATAATAGTGTGTTTTATTTCTTTTTTTTTTTTTCTAACCTCAGACCTTATATTTCAGACTGGGCCCCTTAAAACAGCATTAACACCCAGCACTCCCAAGCAACCAAGTCCTGCTGAATCTTCAGAGCAGAGGTATCATCTCTGGAAGATTCAATACTGCCCTCTGGAACGCACGCTCTGTTTGCAATATAACTAAATCCACTGCTGTCCATGACTTCTTCATCTCTCGTTCTATAGATTTACTAGCCATAACAGAAACCTGGCTCTCCCCCTCTGACACTGCCACCCCTGCATCCTTGTCCTTCGGTGGTCTCCAACTTACCCACAACCCAAGAAACTCTGAATGTAAAGGTGGTGGTGTTGGGTTTCTCCTCTCCCCTCACTGCTCTTTTAAACCTCTTCCCACCCCCCCTTCTCTCTCTTTCCCATCATTTGAAATACACTCAATTCGCCTTTTCAAACCCTTCTCTGCTAACATTGCTGTTATTTACCGCCCCCCTGGTTCCCCTCTTCTCTTCCTTGACCACTTTGCTGCCTGGCTACCCTATTTCCTCTCTTCTAACATTCCATCCCTAATTCTCGGGGACTTCAATATTCCTATAAACCCACCTTTGACCTCTGCAGCCACCAAACTACTTTCCATGACTTCCTCCCTCGGGCTATCGCAGTGGGCAGATTCTCCCACCCATGTAGCTGGCAATACCCTTGACCTAATCTTCACTTATGCATGTACAGTATCTAATATCTGCAACACTCCATATCCACTCTCTGATCACCACCTCTTATCATTTGCTCTCACATACCCCCTCACCCAAAAACCTCAGCCTAACCCCCCTCAACTCAGGAGGGACCTTAATTCTCTTGATCTCCAACAGTTGTCAGCTGACATTGATTCACAACTGCTGTCCATCCCTTCCCTCTCCTGTCCTTCACAGGCCATCTCCATATATAACTCTACTCTTACATCTGCCTTGAACACTGCAGCGCCACTCCAAACAAGCACCTCGAGGAGGACCCGCCCCCAACCATGGCATACTAAATCAACGCGCTACCTGCAAAGATGCTCCCGTTGTGCTGAACGCTCCTGGAGGAAGTCTCGTACACAATCAGACTTTCTCCATTATAGATTCATATTGTGTTCATACAGTGCAGCCCTTGCCCTTGCCAAACAGTCCTATTTTTCCACTCTCATTAGTTCATGTTCCCGCAACCCCAGGCGTCTCTTTCACACCTTTAATTCTCTTCTTCGCCCTGCTGTGGCCACCCCCAAAACTAACCTTACTGCTGATAACTTCGCATGTTACTTCACTGACAAGATTGAACAGCTAAGGAAAGAATTCTCCCCTCCTTGCCTTTCTGTTTCTCAATCACACATAGATCATGCCTTTCCTACCCTTCAGACATTCTCCCCAGCTACTGACCAAGAGGTGGCTGCTCTTCTTTGCTCCTCTCGCCCCACCACTTGCCCGCTCGATCCTGTCCCATCTCACCTTATTAGATCTCTCTCCACTTGTCTCGTGCCTTCTCTAACACACATCTTCAACTGCTCGCTCTCCTCTGGCATCGTCCCTGCTGACCTTAAACATGCCACTGTAGTACCTATACTAAAAAAAACATCCCTCGACCCATCCACCCCCTCTAACTACCGTCCCATATCCCTGCTCCCTTTTTCCTCAAAGCTTCTGGAAAGACTTGTCTTCACCCGTGTGTCTCATTTCCTCAATTCCAACTCTCTCCTTGACCCTCTTCAATCTGGCTTCCGCCCTCTCCACTCTACAGAGACTGCCCTTATCAAAGTTACTAACGACCTAATCGCAGCTAAATCCAAAGGCCACTACTCCATACTAATTCTTCTTGACCTCTCAGCGGCCTTTGACACCGTTGATCATGCTCTCCTTCTTCAAACTCTTCAATCGCTTGGTCTCTGTGACTCTGTCCTCTCATGGTTTTCCTCTTATCTCTCCCAACGCTCATTCAGTGTCTCCTTTTCTAATGATACCTCCTCCCCTTGCCCTGTCTCAGTTGGAGTTCCCCAAGGCTCCGTCCTTGGTCCCCTTCTATTTTCTCTTTATACTGCCTCTCTTGGCAAACTTATTACCTCTTTTGGATTTCACTACCACCTGTACGCTGATGACACCCAGCTATATCTCTCCTCCCCGGACCTCTCCCCTGCCGTCCTGCAACGTGTCACTGCTTGCCTTTCTTCCATCTCTGACTGGATGTCCTCCCGCTTTCTGAAACTCAATCTCTCAAAAACTGAGCTCCTTGTCTTTCCTCCTCCTAATACTGATCCTCCTCTTTCGCTCTCCCTCCAAGTTTGTGGTACCAACATCAGTCCATCCTTGCAAGCGCGCTGTCTTGGCGTCATACTTGACTCTGGTCTCACCTTTGAGCCTCACATCCAGCATGTTGCCAAATCCTGTAGATTCCATCTTAAAAACATAGCCCGCATCCGCCCCTTTCTTGCACCAGATACTACCAAGGAGCTTGTCCATGCTCTAGTAATTTCCCGCATGGATTATTGTAACCCTCTCCTGATTGGTCTCCCCAATAGCCGTACTGCACCCTTACAGTCCGTAATGAATGCTGCTGCTAGATTGATTTTCCTCTCTAGTCGTTTCTCTCACACCTCACCCCTCTGCCAGTCCTTACATTGGCTTCCTGTATGCTATAGGAGTCAATTCAAGGTACTAACTCACACCTATAAAGCACTGAACAACTCTAGCCCCTCTTATATCTCCTCACAGATCCATAGGTATGTCCCTTCTCGGTCTCTCCGTTCTGCCCGTGACCACCTCCTGTCCGTTGTCCGCACTCGTACGGCCAACTCGCGCTTGCAGGACTTCTCGCGGGCGGCTCCCTTCCTATGGAATAGCCTGCCTACCGCCATCAGACTCTCCCCTAGTCTTGCATCTTTTAAGAAGTGCCTTAAAACCCATCTCTTTAGGAAAGCTTATGGCCTCCAAGACTAACCCTTACCTCACATACCTGTCTCTTGCCCTCTCCGAAAGGGCAGCCCACCTTATTTGATTGTAAATTCCTGTCCTAATGTGTTTTACACCCCACCTCCTATAGAATGTAAGCTCGTTTGAGCAGGGTCCTCTTCAACCTATTGTTCCTGTAAGTTTATTTGTAACTGTCCTATTTATAGTTAAATCCCCCTCTCATAATATTGTAAAGCGCTACGGAATCTGTTGGCGCTATATAAATGGCAATAATAAATAAATAAATAAAAAAAGCTGGCGGGCTAATAGTTCGGACAAGCCAGCTGTCAGATGCTGGGCAAGGGAGTGACTTTCTGACATTGGCTTCTTACGCTCAAACATGTCCTTGACAGACACATGACTGTGGGCAGATGAGCGGGAACTGCTCAAGGCGGGAGACGGAGTGGCGGATGGTTGAGAGGGTGCAAGGAGGACAGCAGTGGTTGACGTGGCTGAAGATGCTGGACCAGGAGGAGGATGGTGGCTTAGAGTAGGCGTGCTGCTTGTACTCATGTGTTGATCCCATAGGCGTTTGTGATGTGAGATCATGTGCCTACGCAAAGCAGTTGTACCTAGGTGGGTGTTGGACTTCCCGCGACTCAGTTTCTTTTGGCACAGGTTGCAAATGGCATCGCTGTTGTCAGAGGCAGACACACAAAAAAAATTCCACACGGCTGAGCTCTGCAATGACAGCATTCTGGTGGTGGACACAGCATGCGTTGAATGGCGTGCTGTCGGGCTGACCCCGGGTGCCGATGCATGCTGTCTGACTGTGCCACTAGCTCCTTGCGACGACCTCCCCCTGCTTCCAACTCATCTCCTCCTCCTCCTCTCTGTCTCCCCATCTGAACTTTCGCCCTGTTCTTCTTCTTGCCGAGCGGGCACCCACGTGACATCCATGGACGCATCGTCATCATCAACCACTTCACTTGTATCTGACAACTCAGCAAAGGAAGCAGCAGCGGGAACAACATCATCATCATCATCATCAAACCGTACGTCCATGTGTGTAATGCTGCCTGCCTGAGACATATCCCTGTTATCTACATCCTCTGGCAATAATGGTTGCGCATCACTCATTTCTTTAAACGGATGTGTGAATAACTCCTCTGACATACCAAGTAAAGCGGCCTGGTGCTAGTTTTGGTGGTGGCGGCAGGCGGGTGAGTGGTATCTTGAGAGGTGCCTGAAGCTAAGCTGGAGGAGGATGGTGCGTCAAGGTTCCGAGCGGAAGCTGTAGAAGATTGGGTGTCCTGTGTTAGCCAGTCAACTATGTCCTCAGAACTTTTCAAGTTCAGGGTACGTGGCCTCTGAAAACTGGGCATTATTCTAGGGCCAAAGGTAATCACAGCACCACGACTACGATGGCCCCTGCGGGGTGGCCTGCCTCTGCCTATCATTTTTTTGGGGATTAGTGGTACTATGCGTGCAAGCTACTGTGAGACCAGATATGAGTGGCAATGTGCAATGGCAGAGGTCTGCAGAGTACACGCTGTAGGCCTGACACACCCGCTTGAAGACCACTAACTGCTATTCAATCTATAACAGTGAAGACAGTTTTTAGGTTTTAAATGCACGCTATTGTGACACCAGATATGAGTGGCAAAGTACACTGGCAGGGGTCTGCAGGGCACACGCTGAAGGAAGGCCTGACACACCCGCTTTAAGGACACTGACTGCTATTAGCTTAGACTGGAAAACTTTTTTTCTTTGGAAAAGCACGCTATAGAGACACCAGATATGAGTGGCAACTGTCAAAGTACACTGGCAGGGGTCTGCAGGGCACACGCTGATGGAAGGCCTGACACACCCGCTTTAAGGACACTGACTGCTATTAGCTTACACTGGAAAACGTTTTTTCTTTGTAAAAGCACGCTATAGAGACACCAGATATGAGTGGCAACTGTCAAAGTACACTGGCAGGGGTCTGCAGGGCACACGCTGAAGGCCTGAAACACCCGCTTTAAGGACACTGACTGCTATTAGCTTACACTGGAAAACTTTTTTGCTTTGTAAAAACACGCTATAGAGACACCAGATATGAGTGGCAACTGTCAAAGTACACTGGCAGGGGTCTGCAGGGCACACGCTGAAGGAAGGCCTGACACACCCGCTTTAAGGACACTGACTGCTATTAGCTTACACTGGAAAACTTTTTTGCTTTGTAAAAGCATGCTACAGAGACACCAGATATGAGTGGCAACTGTCAAAGTACACTGGCAGGGGTCTGCAGGGCACACGCTGAAGGAAGGCCTGACACACCCGCTTTAAGGACACTGACTGCTATTAGCTTACACTGGAAAACTTTTTTTCTTTGTAAAAGCACGCTATAGAGACACCAGATATGAGTGGCAACTGTCAAAGTACACTGGCAGGGGTCTGCAGGGCACACGCTGAAGGCCTGAAACACCCGCTTTAAGGACACTGACTGCTATTAGCTTACACTGGAAAACTTTTTTTCTTTGTAAAAGCACGCTATAGAGACACCAGATATGAGTGGTGGCACTGACTGGGCAAATGGCACAGTATCCCTGAAGGGAGGTGGGAGGGTGTGGAAGGGAGGGTCTGCTGCTGATTTGCTGGAATGTGTCTGCTGACCGTGAGGCACAGGGTCAAAGTTTGCTCAATGATGATGAATAGGGGGCGAATCGAACCGCCCATGTGTTCGCTCGCGGTGGCGAACGCGAACACGCTATGTTCGCCAGGAACTATTCGCTGGCGAACAGTTCAGTACATCACTAATGTTAAGGCTTGCCGAGTCTGTTCAATCTAAGTCCCCTACAAGCAAGCCACCCGGTCTTTTTATGCCCCTTTCGGTACCCAAGACTCCTCGGACACACCTCTCCATAGATTTTCTAGTGGACCTTCCCCCCTCTGAAGGCAATACAGTAATTTTAATGGTGACCAGCAGATTCTCCAAAATGTCTCACTTCATTCCGCTGAAGAATCTCCCTTCTGCTGTGCAACTGGCTGAGGTCTTTGCAAAGGAAGTGTTCAGGCTACATGGTATACCAGTAGACATAGTCTCTGACACAGGTCCTCAATTCATATCAAGGTTTTGGAGGGGATTCTGTGAAGAAATGGGTATATCTTTGTCCTTTTCCTCATCCTACCACCCACAGTCAAATGGTGCTGCTGAAAGGGCGACCAGTCTCTGGAACTCTACATGCGCTGCTTTGTTAACGAGCACCAGGACAATTGGTCCCACCTTCTCCAATGGGCAGAGTTTTTCAGGAACATTGTCTCATACACCTCTACTGGCTTAAGTCCTTTCCAGGTGGCATATGGTGTGCAACCCAGTGTCCTTCCCGGTGTGTTCTCCGACAAGGGAATACCCGCTTTGGACGACCACCTTGCTGCTCTGCGAGAAATGTGGGATCAAGTTCATCTAGCTCTCTCTCATGCAGCCGAGTCCCAGAAGAGGTTTGCTGATCTTCATAGGGCTGCGGCACCCAGCTATGTACCTGGTGATAGGGTTTGGCTGTCTACTAAGAACTTATGCCTCCATGTCCCTTCTATGAAGTTGGCGCCCAAGCTCATCGGCCCATTTAAGGTGCTGCGCAGGGTTAATCCAGCCTCTTACTCTTTTGACTTGCTTTCATCCCTGCGCATCCTCAATATCCCTACACGTCCCTTCTGAAATCCCTCCTGTGCAACCAGTACACGAGGCCTGTTAGATGCCCTGGTCCTGTCCGTGCTGACCCTGACTGGTGAGGAGTACGAGGTTCTGTCCCTCCTCAACTCCCGCTTTCGCAGGGGCACCTTGCAGTACCTGGCCCATTGGAGGTGGTACGTCCCAGAGGAGCATTAATGGGTATCCGCATCTGATTTGAATGCCCCTTGTCTTGTTCGGGCCTTTCACGCTCGTTTTCTTTTAAAGCCCTCAGCTTCCCGCCATCCTGGTGGTCGTCGTGGGGGGGTTATGTCAGATCCCCTGCCCTCGCGCTGCTCGTGGCGGCCTTGCTTACCCTATCACTGCGAGCGGCGCCATCTGGTCCCTGTCTGCAGTGTGCTGCTATCCCTGTCATTGTGCTCCAGACTGACAGTGTTTCTGACGCTGCACGCTCCAGAGCAGCATCCTTATATATGTGCCAGACCCGGTTATGTGACCCGGCACACAGTGATGACCTCAGAGACCACAAGGGAGGGAAGAAACACCTCCCATATGTTGTGGTTATCACTAATTGGAGGTTAGCCAATCAGACACACCCTGTGTGTATATAGGCTAACCTCCTTCTTGCCTCAGTGTCCTGTTGTGGTCTTTGTTTAGCCCAATAGCGCGTTATACTCTGTCTGATTAATTTGTTACCGAACTTTGGCTGTGTGTTTAGGTTCCCTACCAATCGTGACATTGGCCTGTCCCACAAGCTTCTGCTCAAGATCTGTTACCTATTGTCATTCCCATACTGTGCGCATGACACCACCCCAACGCTATAGTGGTGATCAGACTTGCGGATTCATAAACCAGGTTGACATATGAATCCATATTCCTTTCTCACTGACAGGTCAAAAATAGCCTTCCTTATCAACCATCTCTCTGGTAGGGCTTTGGCCTGGGCTAATTCAATATGGGAATCTGGCACTACTATGTCGTATGCTGATTTCCTGTCTGCATTAAGGAGGAGCTTAGATATGCCAGGCAGGGTAGCATCTGCTGGGAAGGCTTTATTAAGGGTTAAACAGGATTCCAGGTCTGTGGCGGATTACACTATTGAGTTCTGTACTCTGATGGCAGAGGTGGTATGGAACAATGTTGCCCTGGTAACCACATTTCAGGATGCTTTAGCCAGTTACTTATTGGATGAAATATCTTCCAGAGAGATACCCGTTCTGTTGGACAATCTCGTTGATTACTGCATTGTGATTGACAATCGCATCAGAGAAAGGCATCTCCAGCAGATACCTACCACAGAGTATATGCCTCCCCTTTACCTGCCTTAACTACCTCCACTTGCTTGCTTTGCCTGCTCCTAACCCTCCACCAGAACCAATGCAATTGGGTTCTACCAGATTGCCATACTGGGATCCATACAGTTTACCCCTTCATGAAGTCTGAATGGAAAAGTTGTTTCAAGGGGACTAACACCTTGACTGTGGCATGCCGACGGGGGATCCATGGCAAAACTCCCATGGAAAATTACACAGTTGATGCAGAGTCTGGTTTTTATCCATAAAGGGCAGAAATCACCTAACATTCCTAAATCGCAATGGATATGGATTGACATATGACATATTGACACCTTGACATATGGATTGACACCTTGACATATGGATTGACACCTGTCCTCAGAGACCCTGATACACACTGACACAGAGCAGAATAGGGACTGTTCCCCCTACATAGGGTCATTTGGCAGATATGGATTGACACCTATCCTAAGGATCCCTGATACACACTGACACAGAGCAGAATAGAGACTGTTCCCCGTCCTCAAAGCCCCTGATACACACTGACAAAGAGCAGAATAGAGACTGCTCCCCGTCCTCAAAGCCCCTGATACACACTGACAAATAGCAGAATAGAGACTGTTCCCCCTACATAGGGTCACTTGGCAGGTATGGATTGACACCTGACATATGACATATTGACACCTTGACATATGGATTGACACCTGTCCTCAAAGCCCCTGATACACACTGACACAGAGCAGAATGGAGACTGTTCCCCCTCCTCAAAGCCCCTGATACACACTGACAGAGCAGAATAGAGACTGTTCTCCCTACACAGGGTCACTTGGCAGGTATGTATTGACACCTGTCCTCAAAGCCCCTGATACACACTGACAAAGAGCAGAATAGAGACTGTTCCCCGTCCTCATAGACCATGATACACACTGACACAGAGCAGAATAGACTGTTCCCCGTCCTTAGAGACCGTGATACACACTGACACAGAGCAGAATAGAGACTGTTACCCCTACATAGGGTCACTTGGCAGATATGGCGTGGTTGTGGGAGGAGGAGGATGACTTTCACCTCTTCCCCTGTTAGATTCCCGTTGTGCTGTGACATCACCCTTATACGCTGTGTAAAGCATACTATTTAATTTGATCAGCATGGCCACTTGAGTTTTTATAGTTTTCACGCCGCTTGTAGTTTATATATGGTTCCCAAAAGTCAAACAAACGATAAAGTAAACATGTAAGGATTCAGAATTTTCTTTCAAACCCTTACACATTGTGTGTACGGATTTTTTGTCTTAAGTTTGTGGCTTTAAAGAGGTTCACGTTGTTTCTATGATGTGCATAACATGTTCTTGTAAATGTTTGTTAAATTTTTCCTGGAATTGTAATTTTTGAATCTGAATAAAGATAGTCAAATCCCTGATACACACTGACACAGAGCAGAATAGGGACTGTTCCCCCTACATAGGGTCACTATGTGCCTTTTTTTGGTTTGGTTTTTGAAGCCACAGTGCAGCATCAGAGGGCCAAAAAAATAGGCATGTATACATGCCTGAAAAATGTGGTATTGTTGCAGCCGCTGCTGTAGCAGCGGCCAGGAAAATTGATGTTTGTTTCACAGTGCCCTAAAACATGGCGGCTTGAACCCTAGTTGGTGGCGGATAAGTCACGCAAGTCAACCGGCATTCAGAGCTAAAATAAAGCAGCGTGTGGACCATTTTTAGCCCAAGGCAGCTCATCTCATCAGGTCTTTTTTAATCGAATGTATCACCCAGTGTCAGTCCCTTCGGGATCCATCCCTCATTCATCAAAGGTGAGGTAATCTAGACTTTTTTGACCTAGGCGACTTCTCTTCTCAGTGACAATACCTCCTGCTGCACTGAAGGTCCTTTCTGACAGGACACTTGAAGCGGGGCAGGCCAGAAGTTCTATCGCAAATTGGGATAGCTCAGGCCACAGGTCAAGCCTGCGGACCCAGTAGTCAAGGGGTTCATCGCTCCTCAGAGTGTCGATATCTGCAGTTAAGGCGAGGTAGTCTGCTACCTGTCGGTCGAGTCGCTCTCTGAGGGTGGATCCCGAAGGGCTGTGGCGATGCGTAGGACTTAAAAAGGTCCGCATGTCCTCCATCAACAACACGTCTTTAAAGCATCCTGTCCTTGCTGGCATGGTCGTGGGAGGAGGAGGATGAATTCCACCTCTCCCCCTGTTAGATTCCCGTTGTGCTGTGACATCACCCTTGTATGCTGTGTAAAGCATACTTTTTAATTTATTTTGCAAATGCTGCATCCTTTCCGACTTGTTGTAATTCGGTAACATTTCCGCCACTTTCTGCTTATACCGGGGGTCTAATAGCATGGACACGCAGTACAGGTCGTTCTCCTTCAGCCTTTTTATATGAGTGTCCCTCAACAGGCACGACAGCATGAAACACCCCATTTGCACAAGGTTGGATGCCGAGCTACTCATTTCCCCTTTCCTCCTCCTCACTGATGTCAATGAAGGTATGTTCTTCCCCCCAGCCACGTACAACACCACGGGTACCAGATAGGTGACAACGAGCACCCTGGGATGCCTGTTGTGGTTGGTCTTCCTCCTCCTCCTCAAAGCCACATTCCTCCTCTTACTCCTCTTCCTCACAATCCTCTTCCAGCGTTGCCGCAGGTCCAGCAAGCGATGCTGATAAGGCTGTTTCTGGTGGTGATGGTGACCACAACTTTTCCTCTTCCTCTTCACGCTCATCTACGGCCTGATCCTGCACTCTTCGCAGGGCACGCTCCAGGAAGAAAACAAATGGTATGATGTCGCTGATGGTGGCCTTCGGTGCGACTGACTAGGTTGGTCACCTCCTCAAAAGGACGCATGAGCGTCCAGTAACGTGGCAAAAAAATTCCCAGCTCCCCAGAGGCTGTCCTAGCACCCCGGTCATACAAATATTCATTAACAGCTTTTTCTTGTTGGAGCAGGTGGGCGAACATTAGGAGTGTTGAATTCCAACGTGTCAGGCTGTCGCAAATCAAGCGCCTCACTGGCATGTTTCGCCGCTGGATATCGGCAAAGTGAGCCATGGCCGTGTAGGAACGCCTGAAATGGCCACACACCTTCCTGGCCTGCTTCAGGACATCCTGTAAGCATGTGTACTTATGCACAAAGCGTTGTACGATCAGATTACACACATGTGCCATCCACGGCACATGTGTCAACTTGCCCAACTTCAATGCCGCTAACAAATTTTTTCCGTTGTCACAAACCACTTTGCCGATATCCAGTTGCTGCGGAGTCAGCCACTTTTCCACCTGTGCGTTCAGGGCGGACAGGAGTGCTTGTCCGGTGTGACTCTCTGCTTTCAAACAAGTCAAACCCAAGACGGCTTGACACTGCCGTATCCGGGATGTGGAATAGTACCTGGGGAGCTGGGGCGGTGCCGTTGATGTGGAGCAAGACGCAGCAGCAGAAGAGGACTCAGCCGAGGAGGTTATGGAAGAGGATGGAGTAGGAGGAGTAGAGGAGGTGGCAGCAGGACTGCCTGCAAGTCGTGGCGGTGTCACCAACTCCTCTGCAGAGCCATGCATGCCATGCTTGGCAGCAGTCAGCAGGTTTACCCAATGCGCAGTGTAGGTGATATACCTGCCCTGACCATGCTTTGCAGACCAGGTATCAGTGGTCAGATGGACCCTTGCCCCAACACTGTGTGCCAGACATGCCATTACTTCCTTTTGCACAATCGAGTACAGGTTGGGGATTGCCTTTTGTGAAAATAAATTTCTGCCTGGTACCTTCCACTGCGGTGTCCCATAGCTACAAATTTTTTGAACACCTCAGACTCCACCAGCTTGTATGGTAAAAGCTGGCGGGCTAATAGTTCGGACAAGCCAGCTGTCAGATGCTGGGCAAGGGAGTGACTTTCTGACATTGGCTTCTTACGCTCAAACATGTCCTTGACAGACACATGACTGTGGGCAGATGAGCGGGAACTGCTCAAGGCGGGAGACGGAGTGGCGGATGGTTGAGAGGGTGCAAGGAGGACAGCAGTGGTTGACGTGGCTGAAGATGCTGGACCAGGAGGAGGATGGTGGCTTAGAGTAGGCGTGCTGCTTGTACTCATGTGTTGATCCAATAGGCGTTTGTGATGTGAGATCATGTGCCTACGCAAAGCAGTTGTACCTAGGTGGGTGTTGGGCTTCCCGCGACTCAGTTTCTTTTGGCACAGGTTGCAAATGGCATCGCTGTTGTCAGAGGCAGACACACAAAAAAAATTCCACACGGCTGAGCTCTGCAATGACAGCATTCTGGTGGTGGACACAGCATGCGTTGAATGGCGTGCTGTCGGGCTGACCCCGGGTGCCGATGCATGCTGTCTGACTGTGCCACTAGCTCCTTGCGACGACCTCCCCCTGCTTCCAACTCATCTCCTCCTCCTCCTCTCTGTCTCCCCATCTGAACTTTCGCCCTGTTCTTCTTCTTGCCGAGCGGGCACCCACGTGACATCCATGGACGCATCGTCATCATCAACCACTTCACTTGTATCTGACAACTCAGCAAAGGAAGCAGCAGCGGGAACAACATCATCATCATCAAACCGTACGTCCATGTGTGTAATGCTGCCTGCCTGAGACATATCCCTGTTATCTACATCCTCTGGCAATAATGGTTGCGCATCACTCATTTCTTTAAACGGATGTGTGAATAACTCCTCTGACATACCAAGTAAAGCGGCTGTGGTGCTAGTTTTGGTGGTGGCGGCAGGCGGGTGAGTGGTATCTTGAGAGGTGCCTGAAGCTAAGCTGGAGGAGGATGGTGCTTCAAGGTTCCGAGTGGAAGCTGTAGAAGATTGGGTGTCCTGTGTTAGCCAGTCAACTATGTCCTCAGAACTTTTCAAGTTCAGGGTACGTGGCCTCTGAAAACTGGGCATTATTCTAGGGCCAAAGGTAATCACAGCACCACGACTACGATGGCCCCTGCGGGGTGGCCTGCCTCTGCCTGTAATTTTTTGGGGGATTAGTGGTACTATGCGTGCAAGCTACTGTGAGACCAGATATGAGTGGCAATGTGCAATGGCAGAGGTCTGCAGAGTACACGCTGTAGGCCTGACACACCCGCTTGAAGACAACTAACTGCTATTCAATCTATAACAGTGAAGACAGTTTTTAGGTTTTAAATGCACGCTATTGTGACACCAGATATGAGTGGCAATGTGCACTGGCAGAGGTCTGCAGAGCACACGCTGAAGGCCTGACACACCCGCTTTAAGGACACTGACTGCTATTAGCTTAGACTGGAAAACTTTTTTTCTTTGGAAAAGCACGCTATAGAGACACCAGATATTAGTGGCAACTGTCAAAGTACACTGGCAGGGGTCTGCAGGGCACACGCTGAAGGAAGGCCTGACACACCCGCTTTAAGGACACTGACTGCTATTAGCTTACACTGGAAAACTGTTTTGCTTTGTAAAAGCATGCTACAGAGACACCAGATATGAGTGCCAACTGTCAAAGTACACTGGCAGGGGTCTGCAGGGCACACGCTGAAGGAAGGCCTGACACACCCGCTTTAAGGACACTGACTGCTATTAGCTTACACTGGAAAACATTTTTTCTTTGTAAAAGCATGCTATAGAGACACCAGATATGAGTGGCAACTGTCAAAGTACACTGGCAGGGGTCTGCAGGGCACACGCTGAAGGCCTGACACACCCGCTTTAAGGACACTGACTGCTATTAGCTTACACTGGAAAACTTTTTTTCTTTGTAAAAGCACGCTATAGAGACACCAGATATGAGTGGTGGCACTGACTGGGCAAATGGCACAGTATCCACTGAGCCTGACACAGAAGCTGGCAGACAACTAACTGCTCTTCTTCAATCTATTACAGTGAAAAACTTTTTTTGGTTTTAAATGCAAGCTTAACCTATTGTGACACCAGCAGTGAGTGAGTGGTGGCACTGGGCAAATGGGCACAGTATGCACTGTGAGCCTGACACAGAAGCTGGCAGGCAGGCAACTGCAATTAGATTACACAGAAGAAAAAAAAGCAGACTGATGTTCTAGCCCTAAAATGGGCTTTTTGGGGTGCTGTTCTTACAGCAGAGATCAGATGAGTCCTTCAGGATTGTAGTGGACACTGAATACCCTAGCCTAGCTATCAATTTCCCTATCTAATCAGCAGCAGCTACACTTTCCCTCCTCTCACTTAGCATGCAGCTTCAGAATGAATCTAAAATGGATTCTGGGAGGGAGGTGGGAGGGTGTGGAAGGGAGGGTCTGCTGCTGATTTGCTGGAATGTGTCTGCTGACCGTGAGGCACAGGGTCAAAGTTTGCTCAATGATGATGAATAGGGGGCGAATCGAACCGCCCATGTGTTCGCTCGCGGCGGCGAACGCGAACACGCTATGTTCACCAGGAACTATTCGCTGGCGAACAGTTCAGTACATCACTAATGTTAAGGCTTGCCGAGTCTGTTCAATCTAAGTCCCCTACAAGCAAGCCACCCGGTCTTCTTATGCCCCTTTCGGTACCCAAGACTCCTCGGACACACCTCTCCATATATTTTCTAGTGGACCTTCCCCCCTCTGAAGGCAATACAGTCATTTTAATGGTGACCGGCAGATTCTCCAAAATGTCTCACTTCATTCCGCTGAAGAATCTCCCTTCTGCTGTGCAACTGGCTGAGGTCTTTGCAAAGGAAGTGTTCAGGCTACATGGTATACCAGTAGACATAGTCTCTGACACAGGTCCTCAATTCATATCAAGGTTTTGGAGGGGATTCTGTGAAGAAATGGGTATATCTTTGTCCTTTTCCTCATCCTACCACCCACAGTCAAATGGTGCTGCTGAAAGGGCGACCAGTCTCTGGAACTCTACATGCGCTGCTTTGTTAACAAGCACCAGGACAATTGGTCCCACCTTCTCCAATGGGCAGAGTTTTCCAGGAACATTGTCTCATACACCTCTACTGGCTTAAGTCCTTTCCAGGTGGCATATGGTGTGCAACCCAGTGTCCTTCCCGGTGTGTTCTCCGACAAGGGAATACCCGCTTTGGACGACCACCTTGCTGCTCTGCGAGAAATGTGGGATCAAGTTCATCTAGCTCTCTCTCATGCAGCCGAGTCCCAGAAGAGGTTTGCTGATCTTCATAGGGCTGCGGCACCCAGCTATGTACCTGGTGATAGGGTTTGGCTGTCTACTAAGAACTTATGCCTCCATGTCCCTTCTATGAAGTTGGCGCCCAAGTTCATCGGCCCATTTAAGGTGCTGCGCAGGGTTAATCCAGCCTCTTACTCTTTTGACTTGCTTTCATCCCTGTGCATCCTCAATATCCCTACACGTCCCTTCTGAAATCCCTCCTGTGCAACCAGTACACGAGGCCTGTTAGATGCCCTGGTCCTGTCCGTGCTGACCCTGACTGGTGAGGAGTACGAGGTTCTGTCCCTCCTCAACTCCCGCTTTCGCAGGGGCACCTTGCAGTACCTGGCCCATTGGAGGTGGTACGTCCCAGAGGAGCATTAATGGGTATCCGCATCTGATTTGAATGCCCCTTGTCTTGTTCGGGCCTTTCACGCTCGTTTTCTTTTAAAGCCCTCAGCTTCCCGCCATCCTGGTGGTCGTCGTGGGGGGGTTATGTCAGATCCCCTGCCCTCGCGCTGCTCGTGGCGACCTTGCTTACCCTATCACTGCGAGCGGCGCCATCTGGTCCCTGTCTGCAGTGTGCTGCTATCCCTGTCATTGTGCTCCAGACTGACAGTGTTTCTGACGCTGCACGCTCCAGAGCAGCATCCTTATATATGTGCCAGACCCAGTTATGTGACCCGGCACACAGTGATGACCTCAGAGACCACAAGGGAGGGAAGAAACACCTCCCACATGTTGTGGTTAACACTAATTGGAGGTTGGCCACCCTGTGTGTATATAAGCCAACTCCCCCCTTGCCTCAGTACCCTGTTGTGGTCTTTGTTTAGCCCAATAGCGCGTTATACTCTGATTAATTGGTTACCGAACATTGGCTTGCATTGACTATTCTTTTGCATAGCCTGGCCATTCTAAGGACCAGTATTATAATTCTGTCTGTTGTGTCCTGCCTTTGTGTTTAGGTTCCCTACCAATCGTGACAAACTGCCCCTGAGCCCGATGAACAACCAACATCTGGTGCCAAAACATGGCCTTAAGATTTAAGTAGGGTTAGTAACGTGGTCAGCAACGTACGTGAGTGTAGCACAGTATTGGACTCACCAGCCAAGCCCCCTGCTGAAGAAGGCCTAACCATGGAGATTACCCAATGCCGAGAATGCACAGAAGAAGATCGGCTATGTGACATAAAAAATTTGAATTTTCCAATTTTCCCTACTGATGAGCCTGGTGGTGAAAGACATGTAAGGGGCTCTGCAGTATCCTTTGGGAGATGCAATACAGATATTGGATGGAACGGGAGCCTAATTTCTACCAAACCGAAAGGATTCACCTTTTTATTAAAAGCTAGCATTATTTTAACTGTATGGAGAGGGTGACTTTAGGGTTGAGTAAGTCTGAAAGCAATAGATGGGCGCCAGGGCCGCCATCAGGGGGTGACAACCATAACGGTTGTCACGGGCCCGGCGGCCCTGGGGGGCCCGGCCGCCCGGGCCCCACGTGTAGCGCATGCTGATGGGGCCCATCGGGTGGCCCACTCACTTAGGGCCACCCCATGGGCCCTGTATCTTCAGGGGCCCGGTCAGCGCTGCGGCCGTGCAATAGCGCGACCGGGCCCCTTTAAAAAAAATCCCAACCGCAAAGTACTGCTGGGAGGAAGTGGCCGTCACTTCCTCCCAGCTCCCTCCCCTCCCCTCAGCACCGCGCGGGAGGCAAGAAAGACAGGCCGCAGCCCGCAGGAGCCACGCCGACTCCCATCAGCCACAGCCTTCCACCTGCAAATAAAGGTAAGAAAAATTAGCTGTATTTGTGTGTGTATGTCAGAATGTCTGTATGTATGTTAGAATGTCTGTGTGTATGTTAGAATGTCTGTGTGTATGTTAGAATGTCTGTATGTATGTTAGAATGTCTGTATGTATGTTAGAATGTCTGTATGTATGTTAGAATGTCTGTATGTATGTTAGAATGTCTGTGTGTATGTTAGAATGTCTGTATGTATGTTAGAATGTCTGTGTGTATGTTAGAATGTCTGTGTGTATGTTAGAATGTCTGTATGTATGTTAGAATGTCTGTATGTATGTTAGAATGTCTGTGTGTATGTTAGAATGTCTGTGTGTATGTTAGAATGTCTGTATGTATGTTAGAATGTCTGTATGTATGTTAGAATGTCTGTGTGTATGTTAGAATGTCTGTGTGTATGTTAGAATGTCTGTGTGTATGTTAGAATGTCTGTATGTATGTTAGAATGTCTGTATGTATGTTAGAATGTCTGTGTGTATGTTAGAATGTCTGTGTGTATGTTAGAATGTCTGTATGTATGTTAGAATGTCTGTATGTATGTTAGAATGTCTGTATGTATGTTAGAATGTCTGTATGTATGTTAGAATGTCTGTGTGTATGTTAGAATGTCTGTATGTATGTTAGAATGTCTGTATGTATGTTAGAATGTCTGTGTGTATGTTAGAATGTCTGTGTGTATGTTAGAATGTCTGTATGTATGTTAGAATGTCTGTATGTATGTTAGAATGTCTGTGTGTATGTTAGAATGTCTGTATGTATGTTAGAATGTCTGTGTGTAAGTTAGAATGTCTGTATGTATGTTAGAATGTCTGTATGTATGTTAGAATGTCTGTGTGTATGTTAGAATGTCTGTATGTATGTTAGAATGTCTGTATGTATGTTAGAATGTCTGTATGTATGTTAGAATGTCTGTGTGTAAGTTAGAATGTCTGTATGTATGTTAGAATGTCTGTATGTATGTTAGAATGTCTGTGTGTATGTTAGAATGTCTGTATGTATGTTAGGATGTCTGTATGTATGTTAGAATGTCTGTATGTATGTTAGAATGTCTGTGTGTAAGTTAGAATGTCTGTATGTATGTTAGAATGTCTGTATGTATGTTAGAATGTCTGTATGTATGTTAGAATGTCTGTGTGTATGTTAGAATGTCTGTATGTATGTTAGAATGTCTGTATGTATGTTAGAATGTCTGTATGTATGTTAGAATGTCTGTGTGTAAGTTAGAATGTCTGTATGTATGTTAGAATGTCTGTATGTATGTTAGAATGTCTGTATGTATGTTAGAATGTTTGTGTGTATGTTAGAATGTTTGTGTGTATGTTAGAATGTCTGTGTGTATGTTAGAATGTCTGTGTGTATGTTAGAATGTCTGTATGTATGTTAGAATGTCTGTGTGTAAGTTAGAATGTCTGTGTGTATGTTAGAATGTCTGTACGTATGTTAGAATGTCTGTACGTATGTCAGAATGTCTGTACGTATGTCAGAATGTCTGTGTGTATGTCAGAATGTCTGTGTGTATGTCAGTAAGTCTGTGTGTATGTCTGAATGTCTGTGTGTATGTCAGTATGTCTGTGTGTATGTCAGTATGTCTGTACGTATGTCAGTATGTATGTAAGAATGTCAGAATGTCTGTGTGTATGTTAGTATGTCTGTATGTATGTCAGAATGTCTGTGTGTATGTCAGAATGTCTGTGACTGTCTGTGTGTGTATGTCAGTATGTCAGTATGTCTATATGTATGTATGCCAGTATGAATTAATGTATGTCTGTGTGTATGTATGTGATGTCGGTGTATGTGTGTGTAAGTCCTCATGCATGTGTGTCTGTATGTATGTATGTTAGTATGTGTCTATCTGTCACTATGTATGCCTGTGTGTCTGTATATGTGTGTATGTCTCAGTATGTGTGTGTCAGTACGTATGCCTATATGCGTGTATTTCTGTTTCAGTATGTGTGTCTGTTAGTATGTATTTTTGTGTGTGTGTGTGTCTGTGTCCTTTTGTATCAGTGTGTGTTTTTGTGTCTGTGTGTATTCCTGTGGGCGGGATTTGGAGGCGGACCCTGTGGGCGGGATTGGAGGCGGGCCCCAGGGGGCCCAGACCCTGAGCTGAGTTAGGGGCCCCAAAATTTCTGGTGGCGGCCCTGATGGGCGCCGTTGCAGTACCAGCATAGGTATAGAAAGTATTCATTGATAAGACCAGTGCTGACATTTCCCTTGTGACCAATCAATTCTGATCAACGATATGGTTTGTGCAATATATGCAATTTTGTAACATGTAGCAATTCAATATTTAGTCGATAGTCCCCACTTTTTTTCTATTCCTATTTTTATAATTACTAACACTTGTTAGAGTATTATATTACTCTATTTATCTCTTTTTCTATACTATCTACCAGTAGAGATGTCATACTCCCTATATACTCAAATTTTACCATTTGTTTTAGATCTGAGTTTAGGAGATCTACCCATCTTTTTTCCTGTTTTTTCTTCTTTTTTTCTTTCATTATTTATTGTTTGGTTAGTGATTGATAAGAGGAGGTATACATATCACTGGTAAAATTATCATTTAGATGATTTTGAGTGTATTGAATTTTTTAATCAATTAAATAAAAGTAAAGTTTTTAACTTATACCCTCTCAACAAAAACCCAATATTACACTCCTATTTTTCTTTTGGTGCTGATTTTTCATATTTAAAGTTACCCCATTGTGGAGTGTTCTTATAGACTTTCTTAGGTTTTTTTTGCCAACAATACATGTTATATCACTGATGACACTCCTCTGATAGCCCACCCACTGGTCTCATTGTGGGTCCACGATTCCATACATAACTTAAAAAAAACATCTGCAAGTTTCAGTATTTTACCATCATAGAGAGTTGGGTTTGGCAGGCTGAAGGAAGGGCACTTAGTACTGCTGGTTCCTAATGACTGAGGAAAGTGAAGCAGGAATGATGACTGAGGACCAGGGGCGTACCTGGATCATTTTGCACTCTGGGCGGATCCTATATTTGCAGAGAAATGGCAGTGTTTACATTGTCCCACTGTGTTACACAGTGTTCAGCACTGCCGCTCAACCCTGGTCCCGGGTATCTTTCCTCATAGAGATGCACAGAGGTGCTATTGGCCAAGCTGGCATTTGGCCCCGTCTCCATCCACCTCCTTGCTGATCTCAGCCCAATACAATGCTTTTCCATGATTGGCTGAAATAATCGTATGGAGCCAGCGCTGGCAGACTTGCACAGTGCTGAAAATAAGATACATTTTATTACCTATTAAGGTGGGAAATGGGGGGCAAGCCGTCTTAATGGTGGTTTTAACAATATAGGGTAAGGAATACTTGTTTGTGTTCCTGACCCTAGAGTGTTCCTTTAAGCAGGGTTTAGAAAGCCAAACAGTGACAAAAGCAAATGGCTAGCAAATCAATCCCTGCTAGATCCAAGTTCCTTTCATAATGCAATATGACCTCTATGTAATTAAAGAGACCATATTCTCCCTTATGACGTCCGACTCTTTACCTCCTAAATACGGAGTCCAGAGAAAGAGGATGCTGATGGGAGGGAGGTAAAGGGAGTGGACCAGTGACATGAATGTGTTACTACCTCCGTTCACAAAGGGGCTTCTATGAAAGGGTGTGGGTCTGCCCAAATTACTGGAAGGTCAGCCTGATGAGTCTATCCGTCATTTAAGTCTGTCCACTCAGGGCAGACCCCGCACGATCACAGTTTCAGTGCTCACTTCAGCTTCCTAGTATCCTGTTAAGATCCTTGGTGTCCTGCTTTTTCAATGACGAGATAGGACCCTAAAATCAGGACTTCCCCACAAAAATTGGGACAATTGGGAGGAGTAATACTGCCATTTTGTGTAAGGGGACATGTCTACTAAACCCCAGCACTTTTGGGGTTAAAACCAGCAACAGGGCAGCTAAGTTGCCCCCCACCCATTGCTCATGGGTGGTAGCACAGAGTGAGCCAGTGCCATGTCCCCCCATGTTAATTTACTAACTCAATCTAGCTATTTTAGTGACTTGTAACGAACCTCCATATAGTTAGATGAGGGTCATATTGAAATCCATATTCTTTTATTTTACTTTTTACATTTTTTTTTTCTTACAGTGGCTACTAGCAAGCATTGGCCTGTTGCCTTACAATTAATCTTCATACCGCCAAGCTTTTTTTTTTTTTTTAACTCTTTTACTTCCGGCTACTAGTACTAATAGCAGGCAATTAGTTTGGACTTTTAGAAAGGTTTTGACTCGACAGGGCACTTTTTTCTTCTCAGCTCCTTTTATATGTCATTTATTCTAATGCAATAGAAGCTACTATCTAGGAAGATATATGTCACAAATATTGGGTAGCATTAAATCAAGCAAAATCAGGGCCTGTTTTTCAGTAGCTTTTCAGACTATTCTGAATCTTTTATGAATCAAACTAATAGACTTTTTTTTTTCTTACGTTTTTTTGAATTTCATGATTAGAAAGTAAAAGATCGACCATTATCAGCCTCAATTTAATTATTTTGGATACGCTTTTCAAATGATTACACTATGGTAAGAAAAAAGTGCAGGACTCATTTTTGGGTATTAGAAATACTTCAAATTATATATCTACAAAAATTCCCATAGACTTTAAAGGGAAACTCCAGTGCCAGAAAAACAATCCGTTTTTCTGGCACTGGAGGGTCCCTCTCCCTCCCACCCACCAATCCCCGGTTACTGAAGGGGTGAAAACCCCTTCAGTGACTTACCTGGGACAGCGGCGATGTCCCTCGCCGCTGTCTCCGCCTCCGCGACGCTCCTCCTAGTGATTACGTCGGCCGGCGGCCGAGACTAATCTCGCTCACCGGCCGAGGAGACCTAATGCGCATGCGCGGAAATTCTGCGCATGCGCATTACGTCTCCCCATAGGAAAGCATTGAAAAATCATTTCAATGCTTTCCTATGGGGTTTTGAGCGACGCTGGAGGTCCTCACACAGCGTGAGGACGTCCAGCGACGCTCTAGCACAGGAAACCTGTGCTAGAACCCAGGAAGTGACCTCTAGTGGCTGTCTAATAGACAGCCACTAGAGGTGGAGTTAATCCTGCAATGTAAATATTGCAGTTTATGAAAAACTGCAATAATTACAGTTGCAGGGTTAAGGGTAGTGGGAGTTGGCACCCAGACCACTCCAATGAGCAGAAGTGGTCTGGGTGCCTGGAGTGTCCCTTTAAGGATGACTTCTGTAGAGAAATTACCTATGCTCCCCTACCTACCACTACTGTGCCCCTGCTCCCCAAACTACCAATACACCACCACTGTGCCCCCTGCTACCCCACATACCACTACACTGCCCTGCTTCCCCACCTACCACTACACTACCGCTGCTCCCCCACCCTCCTCCACAATGCCTCCTGCTCCCCACCTACCATTACACGACCTCTGCTCTTCATATCAGCACACATATCACACACATCCAATACACACATCACACACAGTCAATACAACAATAACAAATATTACACACAACCAACACATAGCATACATATCAAACACAGCCAACACTCCTATCACACACAGACACCACACACATCATATTATTATGAGATTTATTACAGCAGAGCTCTCTCATACAAAAAGCAATATGTAGCTGTCCTCCAAGCCCCGGCCAATCAGAACGTTGCCACGGATTAAGTGCCTGAGCTCACAAGACTTACTTATGGTTTTGCACCCGGTGGAGGTACCGACCAGATTCCCAGCATACTGGATCACCAGAGTTCAGCATGCCCACCTCCCTGCAAGGTAATAACAGGGAAGGGGGAATCATTTTTGTTTTTAAATAATTATTAATTTAATAAATCCTATATACAATCAGTACACACCTATTGACATACACTGTACATGGATAAAGGGGTATGATTGGGGGGAGGGAGGTTGTGCTGTAATGATTTTTACCTTAATGCCGAAGGCCGACTCTGGATGGGGGCTTTTGTTTAGCATTAAAACATCAAAATAATGTTGAATGGATGGATGAGGTTAGGGGACTACAGACAGTATAAGCACTTTAATGAGCTAAAGCAGTTACAATGCCAAAAGCATTCCTTTAAGTTTAAATTGTCAGGAATAAAAAAAATCCCCAAAAACATTTTCAAAAAAGTTTCAATAGGAAAAAACAGGAAACTTTTTTTTTTTTAATTTTGGCTGTTTGTCCTGAAATTTAACATTTATTTAGAATTCCCAAAAATCTCCACTTTTGTGAATGCCCTCTTACTCTAATTCTAAAAATATAACACAGCTATGGACGTTAATTAATCACTATTCATTTTTTAAATAAATCAACGATTCTTACTTTATTTAAAATAAGAAGTAGATACTGTACATAATCAGTATTTGAAGAACCAATCGTGGGAATATAAACTAGTCTTGTTTTTGTTCAGCTGTGTATCACAGTGGTATCCTACATTAGCATACCATTTAACACAATAAAGAAAATCGGTATCTGAGGTGTCTGTGTTTTTGATAACCAGTTGATACTGTGTCCCAGCACTGTTTCTGGTGCTCCCATAATGTGCTGATGACATTCCAGGTCCATATTTAGGTTCTGTGAATGAATGGTGATGAACTAGCAGGAGCTGCGGGACCTGTCCTGGTGACTGTCGAATGAAAGATGTAAAGTAATTATCTTTAATTCCAACATCACATTTAAACGTCGCAGTTTGTCCTTTATTCACGGAAAGATGAGTTGGTGTTAGGAGTGGAGTCTGAGAGTCAACATCTGAAAAAATAAATATTGAATTCATTAATTTGGAAAATAATCAATATAATTTAATTTAAGAGATATAGAGAGCAACCTGGATACATACACATTATCAGAAAAAACAAAAGGAATAGGCGCTCACTAAATAAACAAGAGGTGGGCAGCAGTGAACCGAGTAGGAATTCCCAGCGCCTACTCAGAATAGTGAAACAATCAAGGAAAAAAGTGGTAAACCGCGCCCAAACAGTACAAGTGATAATAATAAAGATATATACATACAAAATATTCTACAATAGTAGATGTATGGAACCTTCAATAGAAAATAAAACAATAATAGTGCAGTATATCAGGCAAGTAGGAGTAGTAAAAACTTATAAAAGACTAACTCACACTTTGCAGAGCTACTCAGAGCTCTGCCGTATAGCGCCTAGACGGTACAATCCCCGTCTCAGGATATCAAATGGTGATGCAGTGCACGGTCCAATCCTCCACAGTAGTATATGGAAACAAAATAGAGATACGCTCCAATAGTATAGTATGTTTTGAAAAACAGTGTTGGTAAGAAAAGGAAAAATATCCTACTTACAGATTTCAGAGCAAATATCTTGCTCTAGTATGTACAGCATACGGTGGTATAATCCCCACCAACGGATATACATCAGGATATATCAGGATTCAGGAAAATCAGGAACAGCAAATAAAATAGTAAAAACTATAACTTTATTTGAATATAAAATATGTATAAAATAATAATTTGTTTTATTATATACATATTTTATATTCAAATAAAGTTATAGTTTTTACTATTTTATTTGCTGTTCCTGATTTTCCTGAATCCTGATATATCCTGATGTATATCCGTTGGTGGGGATTATACCACCGTATGCTGTACATACTAGAGCAAGATATTTGCTCTGAAATCTGTAAGTAGGATATTTTTCCTTTTCTTACCAACACTGTTTTTCAAAACATACTATACTATTGGAGCGTATCTCTATTTTGTTTCCATATACTACTGTGGAGGATTGGACCGTGCACTGCATCACCATTTGATATCCTGAGACGGGGATTGTACCGTCTAGGCGCTATACGGCAGAGCTCTGAGTAGCTCTGCAAAGTGTGAGTTAGTCTTTTATACACATTATCAATGCTAAAAAAAATTTAATCAGTAGTAGATCCATTTTCTCTAAAGGTGTCTGAGTCAGTATGTCCTTTCCAGTAGAGAAGATAATCTCTCGTGCCTTCCTAAATATCACCAGCTCCTCTCTTGAGATTTCTATGCAAATATTTTGGTGCAGCGAGCAATCACAAAATGCCTGTAAATATCATGTGCAAACAGAATATCTAGAATTCAAATCTGCTCAGGGTATATATATCATGTGTATGATCTTTTTTCCACTTTGCTTCTTCAAGCTTCACAAAACATAACGACAACTAAGTATTTTGAGTCTCTGCATTGACATGTGTGCTTTCTAGTTCAATTGCGCACTTAGTAAACATTGCACTTTCAAATTGATTTCACTTGTTTCCATTCAATGCTCTATTTGTCAAAACAATCTCATAGCTTGGCATGTATTATAGCTCTAAAATACCAGGCAAATGCCTCGTCACCAAATGGGCAGGTGGCATTAACCCCTCCCCCCCCCCCCTGTACTTAACCCAATAAAACACAGACACTAGAGGTGTGTGGGTCAAATTTGTACACAACCTTTTTTTAATTTCTTTAATTTTGGTGTGCAAATGATAACATATAAGCTTGTGACACCACAACATAAGTAACAAGAAAAGTGGTAAGAGACAGAATGAAATATTAGCATGGCGTTTAGAAAAAATACCCAATTTTTTGTATGATTCCACCCCTTTTATTAATAATAAATGATAACATAAATGATAACATTGAATAAAGTAATTGCCCCCAACCCTGCCATACCACATATGTATCCCCAAATGTGTAAAATGTAATGACCCATATCTAACAATATTTAACAAAATGAAACATAGATAAGTAAGGTGCCAATTTCTTAAATAACCATGGTAGAGGTATACCCAGATACACCTACACCCACCCAGATACACCACTACGATTATAGTTTAGTCAATATATTCCTTCATTTTGCATGCTGCAGCGAGGATATCTTGCATTTAGACAAACATACCGGCTACAATACAGAGTTAATACCGTATATAGTCCATGCGAAGTGATAACTTCACATAGCACTAGGTTTGTTACTTACCTAGCTCTATTTTGAGAATTGTTACAAGATTTTTACCTGGTTATGCTACAGCTGTGTTATTTTATATCTAGACAATAAACTTGCCACAATGCAGTGACTTCAATATACATAGCTCATGTGTATTGCAATACTTAGTTTTGCAGGCATTACTGGATGAAGGTTTCTGAAAACTTTTGAACAGAACCTCATTACGATTATATACTCTCAGTAAATATCATGTTCACTCCATATATTTTTGTATATACTTTAGTTTATTTATTTATTTAGATTTCTACTATGACCTATTTTAACCTGGAAGATTATTAATAAAAGTTACTTTTTAAGGGCACTCACTTTTCCTCTTTTCTGGGTTAACCACTATATGAGTACCCTTTAAGCTTCCTCTTTCTTGCATTACTTTTTAAACACAGCACTACACACATCTCCTCTACTGAAGTCCCTTTAACTGGACCATATAAACACAATCTGGTCCTCAGGAAAGCTCAGCTGCTGACCCCAGAAACAAGCTGCAGCCCTCCTCTTTGCCCAAAAGATGAAAGAATGACCTACGATCCAAGCGACTTTATCTAAAGAGATAAACTGGCAACATCAGCCACAGCCCCAACACCTGAACACTCCACAACCTTAAACCAGCATACTCAAGCGCACGTTTGGGTGGAACCGTACCAACTCCCACCTCCCTATCTTCTTGACCAGATCTTTGCCAAGCCCCAACCGTGTTGCATATGTAGCAGACCCCAATGCAAAAGGAATGGGTCCCAAACTGGCCCGCGTGCATCCTGAATTTCTCTAAACACAAATGAAAAACCCTGGCAAACTAAAAATGGGACAGCGAGAAACCATCCCTGTGCACCAAAAATGAACCACCGTGCCAGATACTGTGATAAAGTGGCAACCAGACACAACGGCAAAGAGCATACAAGATAATGTCCTTACCCCTGCTCTGAACATCAGTCTTGGAAAATGCCAAATGAATCATGATCCGCCCATCATGCAGAAGAATGTAAGCCACCTGATTGCCCCCACAACCCGCCTGGTTAGTGCTAACAAGCTCACCTATCCGAAAAAGCACTGAAAATGCCAAACGAAATGCCACGCGCAATAAGAGAGATTCATAGTCATCAAAACAAATGTAGGGCAAAAACCGAACCAGGCCCCTGACAATCCTATGGACATCGGCCTCCAATCTTTAGGTACTCTGCGCCCCTCCATACCTCCTACGCCTTTTCCCCTCCTCGTTCTTGTCTTCTTCCTGGAGGTCAATGAAGTCCTCCAAAGGAAGAAGTGAGAGGATTTCACAGAACTCAACCTTCCACAAATTCTCCTTCACCTCCTGCTTCAAATGAACCCCTAAAGGACTCACAAAAGAGACAGATGCATGATTCCTAGCCTATTCCTAGCATGATCCGGGACACCTCCAACCATGTCCGCCCTCTTGCTCCCCAAGTCCGTTGCCACCACCACTGGAGCCGCATCCATAGCGACACAGCCTACCATCACTAACCCAGCAACTGTGTCAGCTCCCCTGCCTCCATGCCGCTTGCGGCGGCCTTTCTTATCTCGTCACTGCAAGTGGCGCCATCTGGTCCCTGTCTGCGGAGTGCAGCTGTCCCCGCCGCTGTGCTCCAGACTGACCATGCTTCTAATGCTGCACGCTCCATAGCAGCATCCCTATGTGTGCCAAACCCAGTCACGTGACCCGGCACACAGTGATGACCTCAGAGACCACAAGGGAGGGAAGAAACACCTCCCATATGTTGTGGTTATCACTAATTGGAGGTTAGCCAATCAAACACACCCTGTGTGTATATAGGCTAACCTCCTTCTTGCCTCAGTGTCCTGTTGTGGTCTTTGTTTAGCCCAATAGCGCGTTATACTCTGATTAATTTGTTACCAAACTTTGGCTGTGTGTTTAGGTTCCCTACCAATCGTGACATTGGCCTGTCCCACAGGCTTCTGCTCAAGATCTGTTACCTATTGTCATTCCCATACTGTGCGCATGACACCACCCCAACGCTATAGTGGTGATCAGAATCGCGGATTCATAAACCAGGTTGACATATGAATCCATATTCCTTTCTCACTGACAGGTAAAAAATAGCCTTCCTTATCAACCATCTCTCTGGTAGGGCTTTGGCCTGGGCTAATTCAATATGGGAATCTGGCGCTACCATGTCGTATGCTGATTTCCTGTCTGCATTAAGGAGGAGCTTTGATATGCCAGGCAGGGTAGCATCTGCTGGGAAGGCTTTATTAAGGGTTAAACAGGAATCCAGGTCTGAGGCGGATTACACTATTGAGTTCTGTATGGCAGAGGTGGTATGCAACAATGTTGCCCTGGTAACCACATTTCAGGATGCTTTAGCCAGTTACTTATTGGATGAACTATCTTCCAGAGAGATACCCGTTCTGTTGGACAATCTCATCGATTACTGCATTGTGATTGACAATCGCATTAGAGAAAGGCATCTCCATCCAGATACCTACCACAGAGTATATGCCTCCCCTTTACCGGCCTTAACTACCTCCACTTTGCTTGCTTTGCCTGCTCCTAACCCTCCACCAGAACCAATGCAATTGGGTTCTACCAAATTGCCTGAGGAGGAAAAGCAACGCAGAAAGCTTATGCCTATACTGCGGGAAGAAGGGGCACTTAAGGATCACCTGCCCTGACCTTCAGGGATCCGCCAGCAACCTAAGACCTAGTGAGGGGCTGGTTTTGGGTGTTATGATGTTGTCCCCTCAAAGTGACTCAACTAGACCATATGTAATTGTCAATATGTTTGTAAAAGGTAATACCATCACCGCCACGGCTCTGATCGATTCAGGTGCAGCAGGTAACTTCATGAATCAGTCTTTCGCTGAACCCTCTGTCCTGACTCTGATCCGGAAATGCACACCCTTGGCCGTTGAGGCTCTCGATGGTAGACCGTGTACAACACCCAAAGTTACACATGAAACCCAGGAACTGTGTATGTCTGTAGGTGCCCTGCAAAAGGAACAAATCACGTTCCATATCTTATGTTCTCTATTAGTCCTTGGTTTCCCTTGGTTGGAAAAACATAATCCCGTTATCGATTGGGTTAACGTGGATATCCTTTCATGGGGTGCTTACTATCATGTTAACTGCCTAGAGACCATGCATTCAATCTGTGCATTGAATCTGCCTTCAGCCCCTCCTCTTTCTACCTCTGTGCCTCTGCAGTGTAAGGATCTGGCACAAGTATTCGAGAAGAGAGAAGCTGACAAGCTTCCCCCGCATTTTCCCTATGACTGTGCCATAGATTTGCTACCAGGGACCATTCCACCCAAGGGCAGAGTATATCCCCTTTCTGAGCTGGAGAACAAGATTATGGAGGAGTACATAGAAGAATCCCTTAGGAAAGGTTTTATTAGGAGATCCTCCTCTCCGGCAGGTGCTGGCTTTTTCTTTGTCTCCAAGAAAGAGGGTGATCTGAGGCCCTGTATCGACTACAGGGGCCTCAACAGGTTCACGGTGCGCAACACGTATCCAATTCTACTTATTACGGAGTACTTTGACTATGTGAAGGGCTCTAAATATTATACTAAATTGGACCTTAGGGGGGCTTACAACTTGGCCAGGATAAGGGAACAGGATGAGTAGAAGACTGCTTTGAATACCCGTAGTGGCTACTATGAAAACCTGGTAAGTGTCTCAAGCTTGCAAACAAACTTCTGTACAGTTCTTGGGCTACATCATATCTGAGGATGGATTTAGTATGGATCCCAATAAAGGGGAGGCTATTAAGTCCTGGCCACTTCAGCAAGGGCTTAATGCTACAGATTTGTAGGTTTTGCAAACTATTACAGAAAGTTCATAAAGAACTTCTCTTGCATAATTGCCCCTATTACCAAGTTGACCAAAAAGGGTACCAATCCACGTGAATGGGGACCCGATGCTCTTGCGGCCTTTGAAATGCTAAAGGAAGCATTTACGTCAGCCCCTGTTTTGCACCATCCTTACCCATCACTGCCTTTCATAGTTAAAGTGGATGCATCTGAGTCAGGGGTTGGTGCAATCCTCTCCCAGAGGAAGACAAACACCCGTGTTGTTATTTCTCCTAGAAATTATCAGATGCAGAGAGGAACAATGATGTAGGCAACAGGAAACTGTTAGCCATAGTTCTGGCTTTCAAGTAGTGGAGACACCTCCTTGAGGGGTCCAGATACCCCGTCTTGGTTATTACAGACCACAAAAACCTCTCCTATATAGCAGAGGCCAGACGGCTAATCTCTCGCCAAGCTAGGTAGTCCTTGTTCCTATCACTTTTCCAATACACCATAATGTATAGACCTGAATATTGCAACACCAGGGTGGATGCCCTATCCAGGCAATATGAGTGTGGCAAAACCTCTATTTTGCCTTCTCCAGGGCCATTCACCTCCTCAGTTTGGGAAATTGTTTAAACTTTAGTTCTCTTATCCTCCTACCATTCAGGATTATAAGACACCAAACACCGACCACCCCCCTGGCTCATTAAAGTCAAAGAAACCACAAGAATGAAGTGCTCTCTTGTTGCACGAAAGCAGGAGCGGACTTCGGGACTTGGTCGTCGAGTGTCTGGAACTTTGAGGCGGACATCATTAAAACTGTGCGAAAGCCTGCTTTTGTTCACGGTAAGTCAGGAGAGTGCTGTTCGGTAGGTTTGTTCGGATGGACCTCATGAACAAACGTTACCAATGAGCAAGGGGAACCATTCGCCTTTTCGTAAGTTTTGGAACTCCTGAATATGACCAACCTCTTCCTCTAAAACTGTAGAACTATTTTGGGCAGGCGCCTCATTAGCAGTCAGTCAAAAATTTACCCCAATGGCTATTCGGCTGTGTTTGTGGGATCTGAGCGCTTTTTAGATATGTTGGGTGCTCAGATCCAAGCTATCCGCAGATGTATAAACTATAGGGGTTCCTTTATGTGAATTATGTATTTTTGTGTGTTTTCTGTAAATTGTCATTTTGGTCTAGTCATGGTGACATGGATTTTGGGGACATTTTGGGGGGGTGTTTGTCGGAGTGTCATTGGATTGTTTTTTGTATCCTCGAACTGTATAAAAGCAGACCATTGAGCCTGGATTAAACACAACAGTTTACCCCATCATGAAGACTAGGCTCATGTTTGAGGGATTGGGAGCTATATTCACTATAACCACTTTTGCACTTGGGACTTCGGAGCTGCATAATGGACATACTTACAATGAGCCATTACAAGCTGATCCTACTCCCCCTGAACCCATAGTCCCTCCTGCAAATATTGTTGCAGCTACCCTCCCTCTTCCTTGATAAAATAAAAGGTTACCAAAACCAAGCACTACCCAAAACACCCACTGGTTTATTGTTCATACAGGGAAAAGACAGGAGAAAAGTTATGGCATTATATGACAGGGCATAGACAGCGGGCGCTCAGGTATCAGCAAAACATATGAAATCATAACAAGACAGTTTTGATGGCCTTATGCTAGACAGGATGTTAAGGAGTATGTTAAGGCTTGCCGAGTCTGTACTCAATCTAAGTCCCCCTACAAGCAAGCCACCCGGTCTTCTTATGCCCCTTTCAGTACCAAAGACTCCTCGGACACACCTCTCAATAGATTTTCTAGTGGACCTTCCCCCCTCTGAAGGCAATACAGTCATTTTAATGGTGACCGGCAGATTCTCTAAAATGGCTCACTTCATTCTGCTGAAGAAGCTCCCTTCTGCTGTGCAACTGGCTAAGGTCTTTGCAAAGGAAGTGTTCAGGCTACATGGTATACCAGTAGACATAGTCTCTGACAGGGGTCCTCAATTCATATCAAAGTTTTGGAGGGGATTCTGTGCAGAAATGGGTATATCTTTGTCCTTTTCCTCATCCTACCACCCACAGTCAAATGGTGCTGCTGAAAGGGCAAACCAGTCTCTGGAACTCTACGTGCGCTGCTTTGTTAACGAGCACCAGGACAATTGGTCCCGCCTTCTCCAATGGGCTGAGTTTTCCAGGAACATGGTCTCTTACTCCTCTACTGGCTTAAGTCCTTTCCAGGTGGCATATGGTGTGCAACCCAGCGTCCTTCCCGGTGTGTTCTCCGAAAAGGGAATACCCGCTTTGGACGACCACCTTGCCGCTCTGCGACAAATGTGGGATCAAGTTCATCTAGCTCTCTCTCGTGCAGCCGAGTCCCAGAAGAGGTTTGCTGATCATCATAGGGCTGCGGCACCCAGCTATGTATCTGGCCTTCATGTCCCTTCTATGAAGTTGGCACCCAAGTTCATCGGCCCATTTAAGGTGCTGCGCAGGGTTAATCCAGCCTCTTACTCTTTTGACTTGCTTTCATCCCTGCACATCCCCAATATCCCTACACATCCCTTCTGAAATCCCTCTTGTGCAACCAGTACACGAGGCCTGTTAGATGCCCTGGTCCTGTCCATGCTGACTCTGGTGAGGAGTATGAGGTTCTGTCCTTCCTCGACTCCTGTTTTCGCAGGGGAACCTTGCAGTACCTGGTCCATTGGAGGTGGTAAGTCCCGGAGGAGCGTTCCTGGGTATCCGCCTCTGATTTGAATGCCCCTTGTCTTGTTCGGGCCTTTCACGCTTGGTGGTCATCGGGAGGGGGGGGGGGTTATGTCAGATCTCCTGCCTCCGCGCTGCTCGTTGGAGGCTTTGCGTACCCTATCACTGCGAGCGGCGCCATCTGGTCCCTGTCTGCAGTGTGCTGCTATCCCTGTCATCGTGCTCCAGACTGACAGTGTTTCTGACACTGCATGCTCCAGAGCAGCATCCTTATATATGTGCCAGACCCAGTTATGTGACCCGGCACACAGTGATGACCTCAGAGACCACAAGGGAGGAAAGAAACACCTCCCACGTGTTGTGGTTATGTCAGGATCGGGACAGGGATCCAACACGCAGAGTACAAACAGTAGCCAGATACGTATACCGGACCTTAGAATGGCCGGACTAACGTAAGTAGTACAGTATAGAATGGTCAAAGACAAGCCGAGGTCGAGGGTAACAGAAGACAGGTAAGCGAGAGACAAGCTGAATCAAGGGTAACAGAGATAAGCAGAGTAAGGTAAACAAGCCGGGTCAAAACCAAAAGGGATAAGAGAATACACAAGCACTGAGTGACTAGAACAAGCTAGAACCACGACAGGGCAATGAGCTAATGAAAGAAGCTCTGTTAAATACCCTGTTCAGAGCAGTAACCACACCTCCGAGGCGTCCTGATTGGTCCTGCAGCAATTGACTGACAGGTCGTTCCGGGGGAGTGTCCTGATGACAACTTCCTGCCTAGATGCTGTAAAAGGCAGTCACTCCCTCGCGGCCGGCCTTGCATGACCGGATAGACCGCGGGGAAGGGAGCCATCAGACCGTCTGGATGGAGGAACAGCTAAGTCTCTACCTCTTTCGGAGGTAGAGACCACAGGTACCCTGACAGTACCCCCCCTCTCAGATACGCCCACCAGGCGGAATACACCAGGGCGAGAAGGGAATCGAGAGTGAAACGCCCTGCGGAGACGGGGAGCATGCACCTCCTCCTGAGGTACCCAACTTCTCTCCTCAGGACCATAACCCTTCCAATCGACCAGATATTGCAGTTTCCCCCGGGAGATTCGAGAATCAACGATGGAATTGACCTCATACTCCTCCTGACCCTCCACCTGAACTGAGCGAGGAGGGGCGATCGTGGAGGAGAACCTGTTACAAATTAGTGGTTTTAGCAAGGAAACATGAAATGAATTCGGAATGCGTAAGGCATTAGGCAACGCTAAACGATACGCAACTGGGTTAATTTGAGACAGTACCCTGTAAGGTCCAATATAACGAGGAGCAAACTTCATGGACGGCACTTTTAGGCGAATGTTTCTAGTACTTAACCATACTCTATCGCCTGGAACAAACACCGGTGCTGCCCTTCTACGTTTGTCAGCGTGTTTTTTAACCAGCATAGAATTGTGCAGAAGAATTTGTCGAGTCTGATCCCACAACTTCCTTAAATTGGCAACATGAACATCCACCGACGGTACCCCCTGAGAAGAAGATTCCGAAGGAAGGATGGAAGGATGAAAGCCATAATTCAAGAAAAAAGGGCTAGAATGCGTAGAATCACAAATGAGATTGTTATGTGCAAACTCCGCCCAAGGAATCAAACCGACCCAATCGTCCTGGTGCTCAGAAACGAAACAACGGAAATATTGTTCGACCTTTTGGTTAGTGCGTTCAGCAGCTCCATTGGACTGAGGATGATAGGCAGAGGAGAAATTCAATTTGATGCCCAGTTGGGAGCAGAACGATTTCCAAAAACGGGAAACAAATTGGGAGCCTCTGTCAGAGACAATTTGGGAAGGTATCCCATGCAACCGGAAAATCTCCCTAGCGAATATCTCCGCTAATTCGGGCGAAGATGGGAGTTTAGGTAAGGGAATGAAGTGAGCCATTTTAGTAAATCTATCCACCACAGTGAGAATGACAGTCTGCTTTTTGGAGATAGGCAGATCAACAATGAAGTCCATTGCCAGGCAGGACCAAGGCTTTTCAGGAACCTCTAAAGGGTGCAGAAATCCGCATGGAAGCGAATGGGGTAGCTTGGTCTTGGTACAAACTTCACATGCCCCGATGAATTCTTTAATGTCTTTACGTAAGTCAGGCCACCAAAAATCTTTAGAGACCAGAGCATATGTCTTGCGGATGCCAGGATGCCCAGCCACCTTGCTGTTATGAAGACAGCGTACACCTCCAGTTGGAGAGCGGCAGGAACGAAGTGTCGATCCCCCGGAGTCTGTTTGGGTGCCAAATGCTGAAACTTCATGATCTCGGAAAGCAATGGAGAGTGAATCCTGAGATTAGTGTTCGCGATGATATTCCCCTTAGGAACTATGGAGGACAGGACTGGTTCAGTTATAGTGGATGGTTCAAATTGACGAGACAAAGCATCGGCTTTAGAGTTCTTAGAACCAGGCCTATATGTAAGTACATAATTAAAGTGAGTGAGGAATAAGGACCAGCGAGCCTGCCTGGCGGATAAGCGCTTAGCCTCCCCAATATAAGACAAGTTCTTATGATCCGTTAAGATAGTAACAGGGTGTAATGTCCCTTCCAGTAAATGTCTCCACTCCTTTAAAGCCTTAATGACCGCTAACAGTTCCCTTTCCCCGATGTCATATCTGCTCTCAGGCCCAGAAAAGTTCCTAGAGAAGAAACCACAAGGGTGTAACGGTTTGTCCACCCCTAACCTTTGAGACAGAACAGCCCCAACTCCTGTCTCAGAGGCATCGACTTCGAGCAAGAAAGGCAGAGTCGTATGAGGATGGACTAGAATAGGAGCCGAGGCAAAAAGTTCCTTGAGATCTTGAAAGCACCAAGAGCTTCCTTAGACCAGAACTTAGTATCAGCCCCTTGTTTGGTCATATTGGTAATAGGCGCAATGATAGAGGAGTATCCCTTAATGAAGCGCCTATAGTAGTTGGAAAAACCAATAAATCTTTGGATAGCCTTGAGTCCTTTGGGCAAAGGCCAGTCTAAAATAGATTGGAGTTTTACAGGGTCCATTTTAAAGCCCTCCCCAGAAATCACGTACCCAAGAAAGTCTACCTGAGACTGATCAAAACTGCACTTCTCCAATTTGCATTATAGACCATGTTGCAGTAGCTTGTGTAATACCTTTCTGACCTGTCTATGGTGAGTCTCAATCTCCTTAGAGTGTATTAGTATGTCGTCCAGGTAAACAATAACACAATCATGCTGAAACTCCCTAAGTACCTCATTAATCAAATCTTGAAATACTGCAGGAGCATTACATAGTCCAAATGGCATAACAGTGTATTCGTAGTGGCCATACCGGGTATTGAATGCCGTCATCCACTCGTGACCTTGCTGGATTCTCACCAAATTGTAAGCCCCTCTGAGATCTAACTTGGTGAAAATTTTAGAGCCCTTAAGACGATCAATTAACTCGGTAATCAGTGGGATAGGATAGGCATTTCTGACAGTTATCTTATTCAAGCCTCGGTAATCGATACAAGGTCTCAGCGTGCCATCCTTCTTCTTAATGGAAAAAAACCCAGCCCCGGCCGGAGAAGAAGACCTCCTGATGAATCCCTTTTCTAAATTCTTTTCCTGAACAGACAAAGGATATACATGGCCCCTCGGAGGCATAGTCCCGGGTAGAAGCTTAATTTTACAGTCAAATGACCTGTGTGGCGGCAAAGAATCGGCATTCTTCTTGTCAAACACTGCCCTTAAGTCTAGGTAAAGGTCTGGTATTTGTCTTTCTGTGGACTGAGTAGGATTCTCTGGTATGTTAATATTAGCTAAAGGAGAAACCTTGCACAAACACCTATCCTGGCAGCCCTGACCCCACGAGAGTATCTCCCCTAACTCCCAATCGATAATAGGGTTATGTTTTTTCAACCATGGGTACCCCAGAACTATGGGAACGGAAGGAGACGAAATGAGCATAAGAGATAAATTCTCCACGTGTAGGATACCAACATTTAAATTAATGGGTATGGTTTCACGAAAGATAACAGGGTCTAGTAGTGGTCTACCATCTATGGCCTCAACGGCCAAGGGTGTCTCCGTTAGCTGGAATGGGAAATTGTTTTTAATAGCAAAGGCTTGGTCGATAAAATTCTCAGCCGCACCGGAATCTATCAATGCCATAGCCCTTACTACTTCCTTCCCCCAAGTTAAGGAAACTGGTAGCAGAAGCCTGTGATCTATATAATTAGGAGTAGAGGACAAAATAGAAACACCCAAGGCCTGTCCTCTAGAGAGACTTAGGTGCGAGCGTTTCCCGGGCGGTTAGAACAGTTCGAGAGTACATGACCCTTGGCTCCACAATACATACACAAACCCTCTCTTCTCCTGTACTGTCTCTCCTCCTCAGAGAGGCAGGTATACCCTATCTGCATAGGTTCAGGAAGCAAAGATACCGTGGAGTCAGGACTTGGAAAAGCGGGGGCTAACCTAAAAGAAGGTCTCCGGTTCCTGTCTCGAGTGTTCTGTCTCTCTCTTAAACGTTCATCTATACGAGAGATGAACAAAATTAAATCCTCTAAATTCTCAGGGAGTTCTCTGGTAGCAACCTCATCAAGGATTACATCAGATAGGCCATTCACAAATACATCCATATACGCCTGCTCATTCTACTTGACTTCTGACGCCAGAGACCTGAACTCTAGTGCATAATCCACCATTGTTCGGTTCTCCTGGCTCAGGCGCAACAGTAATCTGGCTGCATTAACCTTTCTACCTGGAGGGTCAAATGTTCTTCTAAAAGCAGCTACAAATGCGTTATAGTTATAAACTAATGGGTTATCGTTCTCCCATAGTGGGTTGGCCCATCTCAGAGCTTTCTCAATAAGTAGGGTGATAATAAATCCTACCTTTGCCCTATCTGTAGGATAAGAGCGAGGTTGCAATTCAAAGTGGATACTAATTTGGTTTAAAAAAACACGACACTTCTCTGGATCCCCACCATAGCGTACTGGGGGGGGTAATGCGAGAAGAAGTACCCACTGTGGCTACCTCTAGACCTGAACCGACAGGAGAAACAGGGGTATTACGTATCTCCTCTGGTGGGTTATTGGCATGAGATAATAGAGCCTGTAGCGCAAGCGCCATCTGATCCATTCTGTGATCCATGGCTTCAAACCTAGGATCAGGAGAAGCCCGCTGACTGTTTGTACTTGCAGGATCCATTGGCCCTGTCGTAATGTCAGGATCGGGACAGGGATCCAACACGCAGAGTACAAACAGTAGCCAGATACGTATACCGGACCTTAGAATGGCCGGACTAACGTAAGTAGTACAGTATAGAATGGTCAAAGACAAGCCGAGGTCGAGGGTAACAGAAGACAGGTAAGCGAGAGACAAGCCGAATCAAGGGTAACAGAGATAAGCAGAGTAAGGTAAACAAGCCGGGTCAAAACCAAAAGGGATAAGAGAATACACAAGCACTGAGTGACTAGAACAAGCTAGAACCACGACAGGGCAATGAGCTAATGAAAGAAGCTCTGTTAAATACCCTGTTCAGAGCAGTAACCACGCCTCCGAGGCGTCCTGATTGGTCCTGCAGCAATTGACTGACAGGTCGTTCCGGGGGAGTGTCCTGATGACAACTTCCTGCCTAGATGCTGTAAAAGGCAGTCACTCCCTCGCGGCCGGCCTTGCATGACCGGATAGACCGCGGGGAAGGGAGCCATCAGACCGTCTGGATGGAGGAACAGCTAAGTCTCTACCTCTTTCGGAGGTAGAGACCACAGGTACCCTGACAGGTTAACACTAATTGGAAGTTGGCCACCCTGTGTGTATATAAGCCAACCTCCCCCCTGCCTCAGTACCCTGTTGTGGTCTTTGTTTAGCCCAATAGCGCGTTATACTCTGATTTATTGGTTACCGAACTTTGGCTTGTCTTACGTTTACTCTGTTTTCTCTGCTTCCTGACCTCGGCTTTCCTCTTCGTATTCCGTCTCTCTTTTTCCCTTTGACCTTGGCTTGCGTTGACTATTCTTTTGCATAGCCCGGCCATTCTAAGGACCAGTATGGTAATTCTGTCTGTTGTGTCCTGTCTTTGTGTTTAGGCTCCCTACCAATTGTGACAAACTGCCCCTGAGCCCGATGAACAACCAACATCTGTTGCCAAAACATGGCCTATGTGAGCCCCCGAGCCTTAAGATTTAAGTAAGGTTAGTAACGTGGTCAGCAACGCACGTGAGTGTAGCACAGTATTGGACTCACCAGCCAAGCCCCCTGCTGAAGAAGGCCCTGGGGCTGCTCCAAGAAATCCACTGGGCACATGATCAAAACATCCGTCGACTTCATGCTAACCATGGAGACTACCCAGTGCCGAGAATGCACAGAAGAAGATCGGCTATGTGACATAAAAAATTAGAATTTTCCAATTTCAAATCGGGCCAATTAGATGCAAGTACCTCATACTTATACCAGTTGCTTACCAAAGTCAGGTCCCTACTGATCAGCCTGGTGGCGAAAGACGTGTGAGGGGCTCTGCAGAATCCTTTGGGAGATGCAATACAGATATTGGATGGAACGGGAGCCTAATTTCTACCAAACCGAAAGGATTCACCTTTTTATTAAAAGCTAGCATTATTTTAACTGTATGGAGAGGGTGACTTTAAGGTTGAGTAAGTCTGAAAGCAATAGATAGGTATATAAAGTATTCATTGATAAGACCAGTGCTGACATTTCCCTTGTGACCAATCAATTCTGATCAACGATATGTGTGGCAAACCTAGCCACTTCTGGACTATAATCGGAGAAGGTTGTCTGTAGGCTGTACTGTATGCTATGTATAACTTGCTATGTGTGTATTTGTGCTATGGTAATTCGCATGCTGGCAGCCGTAAGCTACCAGCATCCAAGTACTTCGTTCGTCGAACAGCGGCTATCTAGGCTGTTCGCCAAATGAATACGGGCCTCCCTGATAGATCACACATTTATGGTCGTGTGGCGCTTGTTAACCGGTTGCAACAATGTTGCAATCGGTAATTATAGACACTCCTGGGTGGCCGTCGTTCGGCTACCGACCATGCGGCGGTCGGCCATCTTGGTTCGTCTATTTTGCAGCGGTGTTTGGTCATCGAGCGCCTGGAACTCAAAACGGCTACTCGATGATGCGAACACCGCTGCACTTCCAAGCCGTTTCGGAGCCCGGTTTTCGGTAGAAACGTTCCCCTAAAGGTAATCGACAGATTGAGGGGAACTTCTATACAGAACCGTATTTGGTGCGGCGTTCGGTCATTTCAGCTGGGATCAGAGCGGTATTCTCACAAAAGGTGCACTCAGACCCCAGCTATCTACCGAACGTTCGGTTGTCTCAATGTACCGAATATTATACAAAATATGTATTTTAAAGTAAATTGTCAGTTCTGCTGCACGAGGAGATAATCCACTTAAGCGTCCATTTTGGTGGGAGTATCCTTCTCGTGCAGCAGTGCCTGTTGGGAGAATTACAATGTCTGATGGGAGAAATCCCCTGGATTGTCTGTAAGGAAACCCCTTGCATGGGGAACTGCTTAAATATGCCATCTTGTGAATAAAGCGAGTTAGTTGACTCCCAAACTGTGTTTCGGCTGGTTATTGGGAGGATTTGGGGACTTGCATTACTTTTCAGCGCTGACTGTGTATTTACCTGTGAAACCAGCGGAGATCGTGGACTCTATACTGCCCTCCGCTACAATTGGTGGCAAGCGACGGGATCCGACCTTACAGCCGAAAAAGCGCGATTCGTGCAAATTGCAACTGCCGAATGAGAAAAGGGAATGGCAAGCAGAATTCAACGAAAGAACCGACTACCGAAGTGAATGGAGACGGATTATTCTAAGCTAAAGAGACAGACGTTAAAAGAACTACTAGAAGCCAGGGGTAAAGTAGCCAGCAGCAAACCCAAGGCTGTACTAATTGCCGAGCTGATGGAGGGAGACCAAGCCCGTAGCGCTACACCCCCAGCAGTCATGGAAGAAACTCTCTACGAGAGAGAAATGAGGACCAGGCTGGCATTTCTACCACAGCCTATATCAGTGGACATGTTGAACCTAGTGATGGCGAATGTGCAGGAGTACGTGATGGCACACAGCCCACAGTATACAGCATCTCGAGCAGAGCCCACGACGGGGTCATCCCACAGCCAGGTAAAACCCAAAATTCCTTATCAAGCATTTAAAGTATTTTGCGAGGAGAAGGAGGAAATCGATGGGTTTTTACAAGATTTTGAGAGACTGTGTGATTTACATGACTTAGCACGGGCAACGTGGGTCCCCCTGCTGGCAAGTAGGCTGGCAGGGCGGGCAGCTGAAGCATATCGCGCTGTACCCAGCGAGGACAGCAAGGACTATGAGAAAGTGAAACGAGCGATATTAGAAAGGTATGCCATCACCCCAGAGGCATACCGGCGGAAATTTAGAAACCTGAAAAAAACAGATAAAGACTCCCATGCTGAGTGGGCACACAAGCTGGACCAAGCATCCCAAGGGTGGATACAAGCGAGCCAAGCCACTACCATGGAAGGATTGCGGCAGTTAATGCTGCTGGAGCAATTCTTCGACGGGTTGGCTCCAGTGACACAAGAATGGGTGCGGGACAGGAAACCTCTCACCCTAACCGAGGCGGCACACTTAGCCGACCAGCATTTTGATGCAAGAAGGCATCAGATAACCCTCTCCAAGAGTTACCCGCGACCCACAGGGTCACCCAGCGGTCCCATTTCCCAGGTTCCCACTGCAACCCCTTTTCGCCCGGCCCCAGGGAATGTACCACCCGCCTCCCGGTACAATGGACGTGCCAATATCCAGTGCCACTCTTGCAAACAGTGGGGGCATATAGCCCGGGAATGCACCCAAAATCGGGGCAGACCCACCTGGAACCAAGCACGACCGAATCCCGCACCAAGGGCTGCAGCCCATTATTATCAGCGGGAACCAGTGGCCCAAGAGATGTGGAGTGTTCAACCCGAGGAACCACTAGGGGTATTACACGAGGTGATGTCGGTCCGAGCCACTGACAACAGGCAACATCATCGCCAGCTGGTGACGCTGGAGGGGAAAGAAGTACAAGGGCTCAGAGATTCCGGAGCCACGCTCACCTTGATCGCACCCCATCTTGTCTCCGGGTCCGCTCACACTGGTGGATCTGTGGCTGTGAGGGTGGCAGGGGGAGCGGTGTACCGTTTGCCCACTGCTAAAGTACATTTGGATTGGGGTGTGGGGGAGGGGGTTGTGGAAGTAGGTATCATGCAAAACCTACCCGCGGATGTGGTACTGGGGAATGACTTGGGCCAGATGACATCTGCTTTTGTCCCACAGGCTCCGTACCAAGAAGCACATCCAGTCACCACCCGGCAACAGGCCCGCACCACGGCTCCACCTACACACTCTGAGGCTCAGGTAAGAGACCAAGACCCCCACCCGACACGTATGTCCTGGGATACCCCAGCTAAGTTTGAAGCCGAGGTGAAGGCAGATCCCACATTACAGGTGTACAGAGACAGGGTACGCACTGACCAGGCGGGGACAGAGGGGGAGCGGTATACTTGGGAGAAAGGGCTACTATACCGCATTGCAGAGCGGGGAGTGGGAGGGTCCGTCACAGTGACCACCAAACAGTTAGTGGTTCCCCAGAAATACCGTCCCGAACTACTTAGGATTGCACACGATATTCCCTTATCCGGACATCTAGGAATGACTCGTACCCGATATAGGTTAACCCATGCATTTTTCTGGCCAGGGATTTCTAAAGATGTAAGACAATACTGCACCTCCTGTGATATATGTCAGCGAGTAGGCAAGCGAGGTGACCGTCACAAAGCTAAATTATGTCCCCTCCCGATTATTTCAGAACCTTTCAGTAGGGTGGCCGTTGACATAGTGGGACCATTACCCAAACCCAGTCCCTCCGGAAAACGGTTCATCTTAACAGTAGTGGACTATGCCACCCGATACCCCGAGGCCGTAGCTCTCTCGAATATCCATGCCGAGACGGTGGCCGAGGCGTTAATGAAAATATTCTCCCGGGTAGGGTTTCCCCAAGAAATAATATCTGATAGGGGCACCCAATTCACCGCTGAGGTCACCCAGCAACTGTGGAAAATATGTGGCATTAAGCCGATAGTAAATTCTGCATACCACCCCCAGTCAAATGGCTTATGCGAGAGATTTAACGGTACGTTGAAGCAGATGCTCCGTACGTTCGGAGAGGCCCACAGAGACTGGGAGCATTTCCTGCCCCATTTACTCTTCGCCTATAGAGAGGTACCCCAAGAGTCCACAGGGTTTTCCCCTTTTGAATTGCTGTTTGGGAGAAAGGTACGGGGACCGTTAGACCTCATTAGAGAGCATTGGGAGGGAGAGAGTAGCCCAGATGGAACCCCTATTGTATCGTACGTACTGGAATTCCGGGACCGTCTGGAGGCACTGACTCAGGAAGTGCGCACCAACCTCTAGGCGGCCCAACAACGCCAGCGCCGTTGGTACGATAGGGGAGCCAGAGACCGCAGCTTTCAGGTAGGGCAGAAGGTTTTGATTTTAAAACCTGTCCGCACAGACAAGCTGCAGGCCATCTGACAAGGCCCATACCAGGTGGTGGAACAGAGATGTGACACCACCTACGTGATTGGCCCCTGCTCAGGGGTAGGGAAGAGACGCATGCTCCATGTGAACATGCTCAAACCCTACCATGAGAGGATAGAGGACGTGGCGGCGATATGCACCTCAGCCTCTGAGGATCAGGAGAATCTGCCCCTACCTGACCTATTAGAACAGGAAGAACAGACCGAGCCCTCCAAGGGGGTTCAGCTGGGGGAGCGGCTAAGCCCTCAGGAGCATGCCCAGGTACAAGAGCTGATCTCAGCTAAAGGGGCTACCTTCTCCAATTTGCCAGGGTACACTCCGCTAGCCACCCACCGAGTCGAAACCCCGGGACAGCTACCCATGCGGCAGACTCCGTACCGCGTCCCTGAAGCAGTCAGGACACACATGGAAAAGGAAATAGCTGAGATGTTGCAGCTAGGGGTTATCGAACATTCCGATAGCCCCTGGGCATCGCCGGTAGTGCTGGTACCCAAGAAGGACGGCACGACACGTTTCTGTGTCGACTACCGGAGGCTAAATGACAAAACGGTGTCTGATGCCTATCCGATGCCCCGGATAGACGAACTGCTGGATAAGATGGCACGGGGCCAGTATCTCACTACCATAGATTTATGTAAGGGATACTGGCAGATTCCACTAGCCGAGGATGCCATCCCTAAGTCGGCGTTTGTCACCCCGTTTGGCCTGTATCAATTTCGAGTCATGCCATTCGGGATGAAAAATGCTCCGGCGACGTTTCAGCGGATGGTAGATTGGTTACTGGACGGATTCCAGGAATACGCCTGTGCCTACTTAGACGATATAGCCATATTCAGTCAGACCTGGGCAGAGCACCTACAACACATAGGGGCCATACTAGATCGCATTGGGGAGGCAGGGTTGACACTGAAACCCAGTAAGTGCCATATAGGGATGGCAGAGGTGCAGTACTTGGGCCACCGGGTGGGAAGCGGGCAACAGAAACCCGAACCAGCTAAAGTGGAAGCGGTAGCTAAATGGCCGACCCCTAGGACAAAAACCCAGGTGTTAGCATTTCTGGGTACCGCCGGGTACTATAGAAAGTTTGTGCCCAATTATAGCGCCCTGGCCAAACCCCTGACTGACTTGACACGTAAGAATCTTCCCCGGCAGGTTGTCTGGGCCCCAGAGTGTGAGCAGGCATTCCAACAACTAAAGACCGCCTTAACTAATGCTCCTGTACTTGCTGCTCCTGATCCAACTAAACGATTTCTTGTTCACACAGACGCTTCAATGTTTGGATTGGGGGCAGTGCTGAGCCAAGTTGGAACCGATGGCGGAGAGCATCCCGTAGCTTACTTGAGCCGGAAGTTATTGCCACGAGAAGTAAGCTACGCCGCCATTGAGAATGAGTGCCTGGCCGTGGTGTGGGCCCTTAAGAAATTACAGCCTTATTTATATGGACAACCCTTTTCCCTACTCACAGATCACAACCCGTTGGTGTGGCTGAACCGTGTAGCGGGAGACAACGCCAGGCTGCTGCGCTGGAGTTTGGCGCTACAGCCCTTTGATTTCACTATTCACTATCGCCCAGGGAAACAAAACGGTAACGCCGATGGGTTATCTAGACAAACTGACCTTGAAAAGTGATCTGTGAGTACTCTTCCGGACCTCCCCAAGCCGATCCGTTGGGATCAGACTGTGTATGCCGGCTGGGATCTGGGGGAGCATTGTGGCAAACCTAGCCACTTCTGGACTATAATCGGAGAAGGTTGTCTGTAGGCTGTACTGTATGCTATGTATAACTTGCTATGTGTGTATTTGTGCTATGGTAATTCGCATGCTGGCAGCCGTAAGCTACCAGCATCCAAGTACTTCGTTCGGCGAACAGCGGCTATCTAGGCTGTTCGCCAAACGAATATGGGCCTCCCTGATAGATCACACATTTATGGTCGTGTGGCGCTTGTTAACCGGTTGCAACAATGTTGCAATCGGTAATTATAGACACTCCTGGGTGGCCGTCGTTCGGCTACCGACCATGCGGCGGTCGGCCATCTTGGTTTGTCTATTTTGCAGCGGTGTTTGGTCATCGAGCGCCTGGAACTCAAAACGGCTACTCGATGATGCGAACACCGCTGCACTTCCAAGCCGTTTCGGAGCCCGGTTTTCGGTAGAAACGTTCCCCTAAAGGTAATCGACAGATTGAGGGGAACTTCTATACAGAACCGTATTTGGTGCGGCGTTCGGTCATTTCAGCTGGGATCAGAGCGATATTCTCACAAAAGGTGCGCTCAGACCCCAGCTATCTACCGGACATTCGGTTGTCTCAATGTACCGAATATTATACAAAATATGTATTTTAAAGTAAATTGTCAGTTCTGCTGCACGAGGAGATAATCCACTTAAGCGTCCATTTTGGTGGGAATATCCCTCTCGTGCAGCAGTGCCTGTTGGGAGAATTACAATGTCTGATGGGAGAAATCCCCTGGATTGTCTGTAAGGAAACCCCTTGCATGGGGAACTGCTTAAATATGCCATCTTGTGAATAAAGCGAGTTAGTTGACTCCCAAACTGTGTTTCGTCCGGTTATTGGGAGGATTTGGGGACTTGCATTACGTTTCAGCGCTGACTGTGGATTTACCTGTGAAACCAGCGGAGATCGTGGACTCTATACTGCCCTCCGCTACAATATGGTTTGTGCAATATATGCAGTTTTGTAACATGTAGCAATTCAATATTTAGTCGATAGTCCCCCCTTTTTTTTGCTATTACTATTTTTATAATTACTAACACTTGTTAGAGTATTATATTCCTCTATTTATCTCTTTTTCTATACTATCTACCAGTAGAGATGTCATACTCCCTATATATTCAAATTTCACCATTTGTTTTAGATCTGTCAGGGTACCTGAGGTCTCTACCTCCGAAAGAGGTAGAGACTTAGTCGTTCATCCATCCGGACGGTCTGATTTCCCCCTTCCTCGCGGTCCATCCGGTCATGCAAAGCCGGCCGCGAGGGAGTGACTCCCTTTTATAGCATGACGTCCGGAAGTCGACGTCAGGACGTCAACCCGGAACGACCTGTCACTCAATTGGTTCAGGACCAATCAGGACGCCTCGGAGGCGTGTTTACTTATCTGAACAGGGCATTTAACAGTGCTTCTTTCGTTAGCTCATTGCCCTGTCGTGGTTCTAGCTTGTTCTAGTCACTCAGTGCTCGTGTATTCTAGTTATCCCTTTTGGTTTTGACCCGGCTTGTTTGCTCTACTCTGCTTATCTCTCTTACCCTTGATTCGGCTTGTCTCTCGCTTACCTGTCTTCTGTTACCCTCGACCTCGGCTTGTCTTTGACCATTCTCTACTGTACTACTTACGTTAGTCCGGCCATTCTAAGGTACGGTATACGTATCTGGCTACTGTTTGTACTCTGCGTGTTGGATCCCTGTCCCGATCCTGACATTACGACAGGGCCAATGGATCCTGCAAGTACAAACAGTCAGCTTGCTTCTCCTGATCCTAGGTTTGAAGCCATGGATCACAGAATGGATCAGATGGCGCTAGCGCTACAGGCGTTATTATCTCGTGCCAATAACCCACCAGAGGAGATACGTGCTACTCCTATCTCTCCTGTAAATTCAGGCCTAGAGGTAGCCACAGTAGGTGCTTCTTCTCGCATTACCCCACCAGTACGTTATGGTGGGGCTCCCGAGAAGTGTCGTGGTTTTTTAAACCAAATTAGTATCCACTTTGAATTGCAACCTCACTCCTATCCTACAGATAGGGCAAAGGTAGGATTTATTATCACCTTACTCATTGAGAAGGCTCTGAGATGGGCCAACCCACTATGGGAGAACGATAACCCGTTAGTATATAACTATAACGCATTTGTAGCTGCATTTAGAAGAACGTTTGACCCTCCAGGTAGAAAGGTTAATGCAGCCAGATCACTGTTGCGCCTGAGACAGGAGAACCGAACACTTGTGGATTATGCACTAGAGTTCAGGTCTCTGGCGTCAGAAGTCAAGTGGAATGAGCAGGCGTATATGGATGTATTTTTGAATGGGCTATCAGATGTAATCCTTGACGAGGTTGCTACTAGAGAACTTCCTGAAAATTTAGAGGATTTAATTTCGTTCATTTCTCGTATAGATGAACGTTTAAGAGAGAGACAGAACACTCGAGAGAGGAACCGGAGACCTTCCTTTAGGTTAGCTCCCGCATTTCCAAGCCCTGACTCCACGGTCTCACTGCTTCCTGAACCTATGCAGATAGGCTATACCCACCTCTCTGAAGAGGAGAGACAGTACAGGAGAAGGGAGGGGTTATGTATGTATTGTGGAGCCAGAGGTCATTTACTCTCAAACTGTTCTAACCGCCCGGGAAACGCTCGCACCTAAGTTTCTCTAGAGGACAGGCCTTGGGTGTTTCTATTTTGTCCTCTAGTCCTAATTATAAAGATCACAGGCTTCTGCTACCAGTTTCCTTAACTTGGGAGAAGGAAGTAGTAAAGGCTATGGCTTTGATAGATTCCGGAGCTGCTGAGAATTTTATCGACCAAGCCTTTGCCACTAAACACAATTTCCCATCCCAGTTAAGGGAGACACCCTTGGCCGTTGAGGCCATAGATGGTAGACCACTACTGGACCCTGTTATCTTTCGTGAGACCATACCCATTAATTTAAATGTTGGTATCCTACATGTGGAGAATTTATCTCTTATGCTCATTTCGTCCCCTTCTGTCCCCATAGTTCTGGGGTATCCATGGTTGAAGAGACATAACCCTATTATCGATTGGGAATTAGGGGAGATACTCTCGTGGGGCCAGAGCTGCCAGGAGAGTTGTTTACGCAAAGTTTCTCCATTGGCTAATATTAACACACCTGGTAGTCCTACTCAGTCCACAGAAAAACAGATACCGTTCCTGTACCAAGACTTAAAGGCAGTATTCGACAAGAAGAATGCCGATTCTTTACCTCCACACAGGTCATTTGATTGTAAAATTAAGCTTCTACCTGGGACTATGCCCCCGAGGGGTAATGTATATCCTTTATCTGTTCAGGAGAACTCTGTTCTAGAGGAATATATTCGTGAGAATTTAGAGAAAGGATTCATTAGGAGGTCTTCTTCTCCTGCCGGGGCTGGGTTTTTTTTCGTTAAGAAAAAGGATGGCACGCTGAGACCTTGTATTGATTACCGAGGTTTGAATAAAATAACTATCAGAAATGCCTATCCTATTCCATTGATTACCGAGTTGTTTGATCGTCTTAAGGGCTCCAAAATCTTCACCAAGTTAGATCTCAGAGGGGCATATAATTTGGTGAGAATCCAGCATGGACACGAGTGGATGACGGCGTTCAATACCCGGTATGGCCACTATGAATACACAGTTATGCCATTTGGACTTTGCAATGCTCCTGCAGTATTTCAAGATTTGATTAATGAGGTACTTAGGGAGTTTCAACATGATTGTGTTATTGTCTACCTGGACGACATACTGATACACTCTAGGGAGATTGAGACTCACCATAGACAAGTCAGAAAGGTATTACACAAACTTCTGCAACATGGCCTATACTGTAAATTGGAGAAATGCAGCTTTGACCAGTCTCAGATAGACTTTCTTGGTTATGTGATTTCTGGGGAAGGTTTTAAAATGGATCCTGACAAACTCCAATCTATTTTAGATTGGCCTTTGCCCAAAGGACTCAAGGCTATTCAGAGGTTTATTGGTTTTTCCAACTACTATAGGCGCTTTATTAAGGGATACTCTTCTATCATTGCGCCTATTACCAATATGACCAAACAAGGGGCTGATACTAGGACCTGGTCTACGGAGGCTCTTGATGCTTTCAAGACTCTCAAAGAACTTTTTGCTTCTGCTCCCATTCTAGTCCATCCTGATACGACTCTGCCGTTCTTACTCGAGGTCGATGCCTCTGAGACGGGAGTTGGGGCTGTTCTGTCTCAAAGGTTAGGGGTGGACAAACCGTTACACCCTTGTGGGTTCTTCTCTAAGAAATTATCTGGGCCTGAAAGCAGATATGACATCGGCGACAGGGAACTGTTAGCGGTCATTAAGGATTTAAAGGAGTGGAGACATTTACTAGAAGGGACATTACACCCTGTTACTATTTTAACGGATCATAAGAACTTGTCTTATATTGGGGAGGCTAAGCGCTTGTCCGCCAGGCAGGCTCGTTGGTCCTTGTTCCTCACTCACTTTAATTATGTACTTACTTATAGACCTGGTTCTAAGAACTCTAAAGCTGATGCTTTGTCTTGTCAATATGAACCGTTCACTATAACTGAGCCAGTCCTTTCCTCCATAGTTCCCAAGGGTAATATCATCGCTAACACGAATCTCAGGATTCACTCTCCGTTGCTTGCCGAGATCATGAAATTACAGCATCTTGCGCCCAAACAGACTCCTGGGGATCGATACTTCGTTCCTGCCACTCTCCAACTAGAAGTGTTACGCTGTTTCCACAACAGCAAGGTGGCTGGCCATCCTGGCATTCGCAAGACGTATGCTCTGATCTCTAAAGATTTCTGGTGGCCTGAGTTACGTAAAGATATTAAAGAGTTCATCGGTGCATGTGAGGTTTGTACCAAGACCAAGCAACCCCATTCGCTCCCATGCGGATTTCTGCACCCTTTAGAGGTTCCTGAAAAGCCATGGTCCTGTTTGGCTATGGACTTCATTGTTGATTTACCTATCTCTAAAAAACAGACTGTTATCCTCACTGTGGTGGACAGATTTACTAAGATGGCTCACTTCATTCCCTTACCTAAACTCCCATCTTCGCCCGAATTAGCGGAGATATTCGCTAGGGAGATTTTCCGTTTACATGGGATACCTTCCCAAATTGTATCTGACAGAGGTTCCCAATTTGTTTCCCGTTTTTGGAAATCCTTCTGCTCTCAACTAGGCATCAAATTGAATTTCTCTTCTGCCTACCATCCTCAGTCCAATGGAGCTGCTGAACGTACCAACCAAAAGGTTGAACAATATTTACGTTGTTTCGTTTCTGAACACCAGGACGATTGGGTCGGTTTGATTCCTTGGGCGGAGTTTGCACACAACAATCTCGTTTGTGATTCTACGCATTCTAGCCCCTTCTTCATGAATTATGGCTTTCATCCTTCCATTCTTCCTTCGGAGCCTTCTTCCCAAGGGGTACCGTCGGTGGATGTCCATGTTGCCAATTTAAGGAAGTTATGGGACCAGACTCGACAAATTCTTCTGCACAATTCTATGCTGGTTAAAAAACACGCTGACAAACGTAGAAGGGCAGCACCGGTGTTTGTTCCAGGCGATAGAGTATGGTTAAGTACTAGAAACATTTGGTTAAAAGTGCCTTCCATGAAGTTCGCTCCTCGGTATATTGGACCTTACAGGGTACTGACTCAAATTAACCCAGTTGCGTATCGTCTAGCTTTGCCTACTGCCTTACGCATTCCTAACTCATTTCATGTTTTGTTGCTAAAACCACTAGTATGTAACAGATTCTCCTCCACGATCGCCCCTCCTCGCTCTGTTCATGTGGAGGATCAGGAGGAGTATGAGGTCAATTCCATCGTCGATTCTCGAATCTCCCGGGGGAGAGTACAATATCTGGTCGATTGGAAAGGATATGGTCCTGAGGAGAGAAGTTGGGTACCCCAGGAGGATGTTCATGCTCCCCGTCTCCGCAGGGCATTTCACTCTCGCTTCCCTTCTCGTCCTGGTGCCTTCCGCCCGGTGGGCGTATCTGAGAGGGGGGGTACTGTCAGGGTACCTGAGGTCTCTACCTCCGAAAGAGGTAGAGACTTAGTCGTTCATCCATCCGGACGGTCTGATTTCCCCCTTCCTCGCGGTCCATCCGGTCATGCAAAGCCGGCCGCGAGGGAGTGACTCCCTTTTATAGCATGACGTCCGGAAGTCGACGTCAGGACGTCAACCCGGAACGACCTGTCACTCAATTGGTTCAGGACCAATCAGGACGCCTCGGAGGCGTGTTTACTTATCTGAACAGGGCAATTAACAGTGCTTCTTTCGTTAGCTCATTGCCCTGTCGTGGTTCTAGCTTGTTCTAGTCACTCAGTGCTCGTGTATTCTAGTTATCCCTTTTGGTTTTGACCCGGCTTGTTTGCTCTACTCTGCTTATCTCTCTTACCCTTGATTCGGCTTGTCTCTCGCTTACCTGTCTTCTGTTACCCTCGACCTCGGCTTGTCTTTGACCATTCTCTACTGCACTACTTACGTTAGTCCGGCCATTCTAAGGTCCGGTATACGTATCTGGCTACTGTTTGTACTCTGCGTGTTGGATCCCTGTCCCGATCCTGACAAGATCTGAGTTTAGAAGATCTACCCCTCTTTTTTCCTGTTTTTTCTTCTTTTTTTCTTTCATTATTTATTGTTTGGTTAGTGATTTATAATAGGAGGTATACATATAACTGGTAAAATTGTTATAATTTAGATGATTTTGAGTGTATTGAATTTTTTAATCAATTGAATAAAAGTAAAGTTTTTAACTTATACCCTCTCAACAAAAACCCAATATTACACTCCTATTTTTCTTTTGGTGCTGATTTTTCATATTTAAAGTTACCCCATTGTGGAGTGTTCTTATAGACTTTCTTAGTTTTTTTTTTGCCAACAATACATGTTATATCACTGATGACACTCCTCTGATATCCCACCCACTGGTCTCATTGTGGGTCCATGATTCCATATATAACAAAAAAAACATCTGCAAGTTTCATTATTTTACCATCATAGAGAGTTGGGTTTGGCAGGCTGAAGGGCACTTAGTACTGATGGTTCCTAATGACTGAGGAAAGTGAAGCAGGAATGATGACTGAGGACCAGGGGCATACCTGGAGCATTTGGCACTCTGGGCGGATCCTATATTTGCAGAGAAAAGGCAGTGTTTACATTGTCCCACTGTGTTACACAGTGTTCAGCACTGCCGCTCAACCCTGGCCCGGGTATCTTTCCTCATAGAGATGCACAGAGGTGCTATTGGCCAAGCTGGCATTTGGCCCCGTCCCCATCCACCTCCTTGCCGATCTCAGCCCAATACAATGCTTTTCCATGATTGGCTGAAATAATCGTATGGAGCCAGCGCTGGCAGACTTGCACAGTGCTGAAAATAAGGTACATTTTATTACCTATTAAGGTGGGAAATGGGGGGCAAGCCATCTTAATGGTGGTTTTAACAATATAGGGTAAGGAATACTTGTTTGTGTTCCTGACCCTATAGTGTTCCTTTAACCCCTTAAGGACCAAACTTTTGGAATAAAAGGGAATCATGACATGTCACACATGTCATGTGTCCTTAAGGGGTTAAGCAGGGTTTAGAAAGCCAAACAGTGACAAAAGCAAATGGCTAGCAAATCAATCCCTGCTAGATCCAAGTTCCTTTCATAATGCAATATGACCTCTATGTAATTAAAGAGACTATATTCTCCCTTATGACGTCCAACTCTTTACCTCCTAAATACGGAGTCCAGAGAAAGAGGATGCTGATGGGAGGGAGGTAAAGGGAGCGGACCAGTGACATGAATGTGTTACTACCTCCGTTCACAAAGGGGCTTCTATGAAAGGGTGTGGGTCTGCCCAAATTACTGGAAGGTCATTTAGATGAGGGTCATATTGCAATCCATATTCTTTTATTTTACTTATTTTAACTTTTTTTTTTACAGTGGCTACTAGCAAGCATTGGCCTGTTGCCTTATACTTAATCTTCATACCGCCAAGCTTTTTTTTTTTAAACTCTTTTACTTCCGGCTAATAGTACTAATAGCAGGCAATTAGTTTGGACTTTTAGAAAGGTTTTGACTCGACAGGGCACTTTTTTCTTCTCAGCTCCTTTTATATGTCATTTATTCTAATGCAATAGAAGCTACTATCTAGGAAGATATATGTCACAAATATTGGGTAGCATTAAATCAAGCAAAATCAGGGCCTGTTTTTCAGTAGCTTTTCAGACTATTCTGAATCTTTTATGAATCAAACTAGTAGACTTTTTTTTTTTTTTTACGTTTTTTTGAATTTCATGATTAGAAAGTAAAAGATCGACCATTATCAGCCTCAATTTAATTATTTTGGATAAGCTTTTCAAATGATTACAATATGGTAAGAAAAAAGTGCAGGACTCATTTTTGGGTATTACAAATACTTTTCAAATTATATATCTACAAAAATTCCCATAGACTTTAAGGATGACTTCTGTAGAGAAATTATTTAAAACATTTTTCAAACAGATTGTGATCAATTGAACATATTTTCCAAAATAATTAAATCTTTACGGTAAGTTTACCATTATTACCTGCAACATCATTTGGAGCAGAACTTCCAGTTCGTGTATGTAAATTATTGCTAAACATCATGAGTTCTCTGTTGCTCTGCATTGCTTTGCACTTATTGGGGGAGATCTATCTATATGTTTTGTTCTAAAAAGTGGTGGAAAAAATGTAAAAACAGGAAAAATTACCACTGGAAGTCACCTGATAGATACCCTGGTATCAATGGTGATTGCCCTACTTTTAGCACTTTACGTTGCATTTTTTTTTTTTTTTTTTAAATACCCCTATTATTCTCTTTCCATGTGTCTCCTACTCTTTGCTTTAAACCTGTTTCAATTGATTTTTCATTATTATTTCTCCTTCTGCATGGAACATAATCCATATTATTTCTCCTCTTTACCTCTTTCCTCCTGCTTGCCTGCATTGTTGTTTTTTTAAATTCTTTATTTTGTCCTGCATAGATAATACAGAGATATGCTTGCAATATCACAACAGCTATTACTAGTGTTTCAATAGACATAGAAGGACAATTGAATGGCATGGATAACATAGCACATTTTTTTTTTATAAGATAATATAGCATGAACAAGAGGGATTGAGTCAAGACAGGTACTAAAAAGGTTAAACTAAGCTTCACAATGGACTATTCTTACAGGAGTATATTAAGATAAAGTAAAATGAAAAAATAGGCAACATGATCTATGTAGCTAATCAAAATAAAATATTTTCCCCGACAGGTCCCTTGTTGAGAGAAGGGAGTAAGGCAGCGGAGTAATAACTGACAGGCATTGCTAGATCTCGGAGAGTTAATAGGAGAGGAGGTTAGTTGACAGTACCAGAACATGTCCTCACATATCTAGATGAAGCTAAATGTTCCCCCCCTCTGCTACCGTACTCTTCTCCAGTCACCCTATGCCTACAATTGGCAAGGTGGATCACATTAATATTCAACAGCTTGGATCGCTCTGACTCTCGCGTCTGCCAGCACCAGGCAGTCTCCCAGAGGTAGACCGTGATTACCCCCACTGGCCACTGGTCCAAGGGGGAGAAATGGGGCTCTCGCTGGCAGTTTCCTCTGGGTACTCCTGGACTGGGAGATTGGTCGCTTCTCCCACACTTCGAGCACTAGACCACATCCACGGCCTTGATAAGGGAAAGTCTTCTGTTGCTTGAGCAGTTTGCGCTGGCTGAATTTGTTTTAGGGTACGATTGTGGAGAAGCTCACTTGAGGTACGGTTTTCCTCCATGGCAGTCATGCCCTGCCCCCTGCCTACTTGTTTAAATGTATATATTTGCTCTCTTTAGAACTTATCTGTTGAATTGATCCACTACACAATGACAGCCAGACCGCTTTACTCTTGTCACTGGTGTTATATTCTGTTTTTTATACAAATGTTTGCAAGCCACTTGCTCTAGTTTTGAACCTGTATTACATTTAAGAAATTTAAATAGTCTCTAAAGTTTTAAAATAAGTTTATTTTATTTTATAGAGAATAAGAAGTAAATATATGATTGATCAGTGTTTGAATCACCCATCTGTGGAAAAATCAGTGATTACAGTAAGGGGAGTTCAAATATATATCAACAACAAAAAATGAATGGAACATAACTATTTAATATGCCTGCAGTCTTTCACACCATCTACACAGTTTTTGTTCAGCTGTGTATCACAGTGGTATCCTACATTAGCATACCACTTAACACAGTAAATAAAACCAGTATCCGAGGTGTCTGTGTTTTTGATAATCAGTTGATACTGTGTCCCAGCACTGTTTATAGTGCAGCCATAATGTGCTGATGACATTCCAGGTCCATATCTAGGTTCTGTGTATGAATGGTGATGATATAGCAAACGCTGCGGGACCTCTCCTGGTGACTGTCGAAGGAAAATTGTAGCTTGAGTGTCTTTAACCCCAACATCACAGGTAAATGTTGCAGTTTGCCCTTTATTCGCTGAATGAAGTGGTGGTGTTAGGAGTGGAGTCTGGGAGTCAACATCTGGAAAAAAAAGTTTCATTTAATAATGTGACACAAGAACTGGTAGAATTTCATTTACACTGTGCAGGGAAGAATCTGGACACATACAGGATACCCATGCTAAGACACATGTAATCAGTAGAACGTCCATTTTCTCCAAGGTGTCTAAATATGTTTTCCAGTATAGAAAAAGTTCTCTCACATCATCTTAAATATCACCAGCTCCTCTCTTCAGATTTCTATGCAAATGCTCTGGTGCAGCGAGCAATCACAAACTGCCTGTAAATATTATGTGCAAACAGAATCTCTAGAATTCAAATCTGCTGAGGGTATATATTTCATGGTGTTTGATCTTCCTTCAACTTAGAAGTTTAGAGAAAATAATAATGTTAGTACCATGTTATTTAGGCTTTCGGTGCCAAACCATGTTTAGGGCAATATGATGCTGAGGGATAAAAAAAATCTAAACATTTAAACTATAACAAACAAGCAGCTCTCTCAACTCTATCCAACCTATAAGGAAAGACAACACTGGTTAAGCATGGAATAAATCCACACGCCAGAGTTGTAGTGGTTGGAAGATACCCTGGGGCATAACCCCTATATATACAAAGAAAAAAGTGGACTGATGGGTGGTGGATATAAACAATCTGCCTCCAAAAAGGCCTGGTATCTTTATAGAAAGAGCTCCTCTGTCATAGATAAATATCAGAGTAGTGTGCAGAGAGCCAAAAAACAAAAAACTCTTTAATAATCCCTCGTAGGGGAGAAACTACACCAAACATAAAAAGAAAAAATACATATAAAATAGGGTCAAAAAATGGGGTGGTAAATTGACTGATCTACCAAGAGAAAAGTTAATGGTGTGATCAGAAAAATCAAATTGGCAATATACATGTAGCAAAAGTTGCTAGATGTCATGTTGCAAATGATAGAGGATACATTAAATGTAGCAAAAATAGGAACACTGGGTGCAGCATAAATGAGTCTATCCATAGAAGGTAAATGCATTAACAACCAGAGTAGAAACCTAAATCTGCAACATTGCTAAGTAAATAAACGGTCAAATTGACCAAAAAAAACGATGTGAAACAAGATAAAGGGAGCAAAGGAGAAACCCTCGTTAAGGCCTTTTGGTTGGAGTGTCTTAAGTTGGTATATCCAGAGGCTTTCCCTTTGTCTCAAATACCTATCATAGTTGCCCCTACGTTTGTCCCTGCGCACCAATTCCAAACCGCAGAAGCGAAGTCCTTGCGAATTACCCGCATGGCATTCTTTTAAGCCTCTGGATATACCAACTTAAGACACTCCAACCAAAAGGCCTTAACGAGGGTTTCTCCTTTGCTCCCTTTATTTAAATTCTCTCCTCTCATAGTCTGTACCTTTCACCATTTTTGGACTTAGTCCAAATTGCTATCTACTGGTTATGTTAACGCATTAACTTTATCTGAACAAATTCTCTATGAATTAACATTATTCTCCCCTTTGATATAGGAGTCTACTCTAATTTTAATTGTAAGATTATTTTGTTAGGCATATCTTTTTTTTTGCCTTCAATATCATCCCACAGTCTATTTTAATGTTTTCCCTAGTCTGGGTCTCTATTCTGCTATCCTCACTTTCCCATGGAGCCACCTCAGGCATTATTTGGTGCAACCTTTTGTTTCCACTGCACATGTACGTTTATAGTCATCATATATGATCTTTATATAAAGGACCTAAATGGTGTGATATCTATTCACATTATGCCACTCGTTTGAATGGTTATCATTTTTTAGGCTGTACAACATGTGTATTATGGCGATGTCTTTAAACTTTGAGATTATTGACACTCTATTTATAGTGTCCCGTTGGTTTGTTTATTGTATAAGCCACCTATCCCACCTATACTCGACGTTTTCACAGTATATATGTTCTAATTGTTACTTTTATTCCGTCTAAATAGATGTGATAGATGCACGCTCCATTCCGGCTATGTGAGGGTTAACCGGTGTCTCCAAACTTTTTCGGAGCCCGGCGTTTTGCCCCGCCCATCCCCTGTATGACCAATGATCGTAAGAGGTTTATCGACGTCATGTTTATGGGCGGAGTTTAAGGCACATTTAAAAAGAGGCGCCAGCACTCCGCAAACCGCTCTTGAAAAAGGCGACTTGTTTCGCCGAAACGCGCGTTGAGCATCTCTAAGCGGATGATTTTTTAATTTAGGGTCACTTGGGCTGGTAGTTTGTCTTCACTACCTTATGATAGGAATGGATACTAGTTTAAGATCTATACGATGTTAGGGACTCCTTCCCCCAAATCTCCTATAGTGTTATAGGCAAATCTTGTTTCACATCGTTTTTTGGTCAATTTGACCGTTTATTTACTTAGCAATGTTGCAGATTTAGGTTTCTACTCTGGTTGTTAATGCATAAGACCTACCCCGAAAATAAGCCCTAGCCGAATTTTCGGGGTGGGCTGCAATATAAGCCCTACCCCGAAAATAAGACCTAGGCATTTTACCTTTGAGGCTCGGCGGGACTTCTTTCTTCTATGAGGAGGAGGAGGAGGAGCGTTGCGGGCCGCGGCATCGCGCAGCGTGATGACGACGTGCGCAGCGTGATGACGACGTGCGCAGCGCCGTCATTCTGCCTTCACGGATCTTCAGCGGAAGGATCCAGCGGAGGCACCCAGTGGTCGGACTCTTTGAACGGTGAGTGGATACCGGCATTTTATGTCTGGGACTTAATTAATTAAAGGGGGGGGTGAATTAATTAAAGGGGGGTGAATTAATTATAGGGAGGGTGAATTAATTAAAGGGGGGTGGATTAATTAAAGGGGGGGTGAATTAATTAAAGGGAGGGTGAATTAATTAAAGGGAGGGTGAATTAATTAAAGTGGGGGTGAATTAATTAAAGGGGGGTGAATTAATTAAAGGGGGGTGAATTAATTAAAGGAGGGGTGAATTAATTAAAGGGGGGTGAATTAATTAAAGGGAGGGTGAATTAATTAAAGGGGTGGTGAATTAATTAAAGGAGGGGTGAATTAATTAAAGGGGGTGAATTAATTAAAGGGGGGGTGAATTTATTAAAGGGGTGGATTAATTAAAGGGGGGTGGATTAATTAAAGGGGTGGTGGATTAATTAGAGGGGTGGTGGATTAATTAAAGGGGGGTGGATTAGAGGGGGTGTGGATTAATTAGAGGGGGTGTGGATTAATTAGAGGGGGTGTGTGGATTAATTAGAGGGGGTGTGTGGATTAATTAGAGGGGTGTGTGGATTAATTAGAGGGGGTGTGGATTAATTAGAGGGGGTGTGTGGATTAATTAGAGGGTGTGTGTGGATTAATTAGAGGGGGTGTGGATTAATTAAAGGGGGTGGATTAATTAGAAGGGTGGATTTATTAAAGAGGGGGGTGGATTAATTAAAGAGGGGGTGGATTAATTAGAGGGGGTGGATTAATTAGAGGGGGTGGATTAATTAGAGGGGGTGTGGATTTATTAGAGGGGGTGTGGATTTATTAGAGGGGGTGGATGTATTAAAGGGGGTGGATGTATTAAAGGGGGTGGATTTATTAAAGGGGGGTGGATTAATTACAGAGGGGGTGGATTAATTAGACAGTACGGTATTTTGATCCCCAGACAAGATGAGTGCAAAGAGAAAGAGCTATTCTGTCGAGTACAAGAAAGCCATCTAGGAGGACTCCCACGGCAAGAATCTGGCCACTTTCTGCAAAGAGATGAAGTTAGATCTCCGAATGGTCCGAAAATGGCGAGCAGAGTATAGTAACCTCAGTCAAAAGGTGGACGAGGGAAATGCTAAGAAGCGCAAGTGTGGATCAGGTCGCCAGCCATTATATCTTGAGCTGGAAGATGTCATCTGTGAATGGATTGCTGACAAGAGAGCAAAGGCTTTGGTTGTGCGCAGGGCTGATATTCAAGCATTTGCCCTTGAAATGGCACCACAATTCGACATATCCACTGAAGATTTCAAAGCATCACACCACTGGCTGGATGGCTTCCTTAAGCGATATGAACTGTCTCTAAGAAGATCGACAACACTGTTCAAGCTGGAAGATAATGAAGTTGTTAAACGTGCACTTGCATTCAAGTTCTTCATTGATGGCATAGACTTTTCTAAATACCAACTCTCCAACATGATTGCGATGGATGAAACTGCAGTGTATATGGGCCAAGGATCTCAAACGACAATTGATCAGAGGGGAGCCTCCTCAATCTACGTTCCCTCCACTGGTTATGAAAGTGCACGTGTTACTTGTGTTTTGGCAATTCGTCTGGATGGAACAAAAGCCACACCTCTAATTATCGCAAAGAGCAAGAAAGATAAGATTGAACGCGTTTCAGGCATTTATGTTCTTGAAACAGAAAAAGCCTGGTGCACACAAGCAGTTATAAGAAAGTGGATCGATTTAATGCTGCCACTTGTTCTGAGAGGTGGCCAAAGAGGTCTGCTAGTCTGGGATTCAGCCAGGACTCACCGCGCAAAAGACATGAAGAACTTCCTTGCAGAGAGAAGAATAGATCAAGTAATGATTCCTGCAGGAATGACTTCTTATCTCCAAACTCTTGATATTGCAATAAACAAACCATTCAAGGACCATTTGCGCACGGAAATCAATGAATACACTGAAAATAGATTGGTCAGAAATCAGCGTGGAAACTTTGTGAAGCCTAAACTGCTAGAGGTCGTGACATGGGTGAAGAATTCCTGGGATAAAATCACTGACAGCTGTGTTGCCAAAGCACTACGAGCAGGCTACATAGACAAGAAGTACTCGTTTAAGGAGAGCTATATTGCTTTACATGAGAGATTAGGCCCAATGGTTCAAAAGGAAATGGAGATGCAAGAAATTCAGGCTGGCAATCAGGGTTTGGAGAGTTATGATGACATTCCAGAAGAAGATGACATGATTGTAATTGAATAAATGTTGTTTATGGTAGGGAGAGCTACTGTACCATATATTGCTGTGAAGGAGAGATTAGGACCAATGGTTCAAAGGAAAATGAAGATGACTGTACCGGTATTTGAAGAAAAGTTGTTTAAATGTTGTTTAAATGTTGTTCAATGTACATACCGGTACCGTAAATAAATAAGCCCTACCCTGAAAATAAGCCCTAGTGTGTTTTTTGTGACTAAAATTAATATAAGACCCGGTCTTATTTTCGGAGAAACACGGTACATGTATATTGACAATTTGATTTTTCTGATCACACCATTAACTTTTCTCTTGGTAGATCAGTCAATTTACCACCCCATTTTTTGACCCTATTTTATATGTATTTTTTCTTTTTATGTTTGGTGTAGTTTCTCCCCTACGAGGGATTATTAAAGAGTTTTTTTTGTTTTTTGGCTCTCTGCACACTACTCTGATATTTATCTATGACAGAGGAGCTCTTTCTATAAAGATACCAGGTCTTTTGGGGAGGCAGATTGTTTATATCCACCACCCATCAGTCCACTTTTTTCTCTATCCAACCTATGACTGTCAGAAAATCCCTGGATAACATTGGAATTAAAAAAATGACCTATTAGTCTTCGCTTGTCTTCCACTTAATTCACTGTGGGTACTGCCAGATTTTACTCTGGAAGCAATGTGGGTTCCAGGTGGAAACTTCAAATTTTAGTTCTAGACTGCAATTTGTTCCAAAATCGGGCTAATCAGGTGATTGGCTGAAATTCTGACTTCTGAACTGCAAAAAATGTAAATAAAAGACTCATGTTTGCTATGATTCATGATTAGAAATGCTGTTCCTAGCACCAGAAAAAAGAGTATGGAATGGAGAAGAGGCTGTTTTTTTTTCTTTTCGTCTCCGGATGTTAGAATTAGCAGCATGTGCATTATGTCTGATGTACCACCCAGGAAGTAATTGAGTTATTCTCATGCTTTTCATGCTGCTATAACTTCTGCTGCCACTTTCATTGGCACTGCAGCTTCATCTTCCACAGCTAGTTCAAGCATTCTTCAGTGTTTTATGGTGCTTGGAGCAAGGGATAAATAAAACCAGTGGACTTGTTCCCCCCTATAACTTTTAGTTTGTGTGATGGTAGTTTTTCAATTTTCATTTTTACTCACACATTTGTGTGTGATTTAGGGGAGTCTGTTGTTGATTATTGCAAGAAAACACCCCAGGATGTTTTCTACAAGGCCTCCTGAGTACACTCATGCCCCCATGCATAAGTTGAACTTGATCATAAATATAGTCTGGCGCAGTAAAAGTTAAAAAAAAAAAACTCAAACAGTAAACGTAACCGAAATAAAAACAAAAAACGTCAAATGTAAAATAAATTTAAAAAATGGACCAGTGTGTGATATTGCTTGAAGCTGTCCCCAATACAGATTCTAGGCTGTCCAGGGCAATCAGGACAGTAAAAGACGGTGTCCTTTCTCTGCCCCCTCTTGAAACAGATTCTGCATCTTTTTCTAGCATTCTGCTTTAGAAAAGCAGCGCCATATTGAAAGCCACATGACTTGGAGGAGGGAGGGAGATTAATACATTTATTAAAACATTTTTTTATTGATTTTATTTAAGTCTTCACTGAGTGCCTCAAACCATCAAGGCACTCAGCACACAGGCAGAGCATCGGAAGCCTGCCTGATGGCTTCCGATGCTCTGCTATACTGCCAGGCGCCTTTTAGGGTAACCCGGAAGTGATCGCTCCTGGGGAGCAATCACTCGGCAGCACAGCAGTCAGGAGAGGTATTGCAGGATGCCCCGACATCGAGGCATCGCTGCAATACCCTTAGAGTGGCTGGAAGCTCTTATTTACCTAGTATGTCCACGGTCCATAAGGATCGTTCTTTGTTGGACGTACCTAGTACATCTGCAGTCCTTAGGGGGGTTAAATTGATCTGGTGGTTTGAGAAAAACAAATATACGGAGTATACCTCTTGCCAATACCTATAAGTAAGGCCATCTTATTTCAAGGTCAGTGTTTCTGCAAAGAGATTATACTCTTGTGCTTAGGGTAGATGACATTGATCACTCGACGGCCCGGCAGTCAGAAGAGGTATTGCAGGAGTCCTCGACATCGAGGCATCACTGCAATACCCTTAGAGCGGCTTCAAGCACCCATATATGGACCACGGACGTACTTGGTACGTCCATGGTCCTTAAGGACCGTTTTTTGTTGGACGTACCTAGTACATCCGCTGTCTTTAAGGGGTTAGTGGACTATTGTGGTAGGTTTTTTATGTAAAAAGAAAAGTATTTAAAATGTGGTGGTGGGGGGGGGGCGGAGCCTGACTGCAGGAGCAAGCGGCCGCAATAAACGAGAGCTCCGGGTCACGAACGAAGAAATCTGGGGGATAACACCCGAGAATAGACCCCCAAATACACAACAAGTCCCCCTAACCGCTCCCAACACCATGGGGCGAAAAACAAAGAAAATATACGCGGAAAAACCCACCCCAGGGCTCACCATCGGGGACATGTGGAGACAGGCGAGAGGCCCAGGCGGATCCAACATGGCGGCGCTCCACGGAGGCTGCTCCGACTTTTCCGATGGCCTTTCTGAAGATGAATACCCACCGACCCCTACAACGGGACAACCCCCGCAACAGCATAAACCTAACCCGGACTCAGCTCCGGTAACTACAGCGGTCCTAAAACAATTACTTACCGACCTCCAAACGACCCTGCAAAAAGACATAACAGCGGTACGGGGAGATCTGAAGGGCCTGACGACTCGCATAGGCACCCTTGAAAGAGCCTCCTCGACCCACACCAGAGAGATTGGTGAGCTTCAGCGGGCAGTGAGCGACCTGCAAACACATCAGCGTTACCACGAACACCGCCTCGCAGACTATGAAGACGCCAGGCGGAGAACCAACCTGAAGATTCGAGGGGTTACAGACGCCATACCGGATGCAGAGCTTCCACAGGTAGTTGGACGGCTCCTGGTAGCCATTCTGCCAAACACACAAGTTAAAGGCATCAGCCCTGACCGCACCTTCAGAGTTCCTAAGCCGCCTAGCGCACCGGCTATGGCTACCAGGGACTTAATTGTTGTTTTTCACACCCTCCAAGATAAAATGACAGTCCTCCAAGCCCTAAGGGGTAAACCACCTCTCCGATTCGAAGACATGACACTAAGCTTTTATGCGGATCTCTCGAATATGACCCTGGCATGGCGGCGCTCATTCCGACCGCTTACCGCACTGCTCCGAAAACATGGCTTCCAATACCGCTGGCGGCCTTCACACACGCTGGCGGTCCGCCAAGGAATGGAATACCACAAGATACAGGACCCCGCCGACGCGGCACAATTGCTACAGGCTTTGGGCCTCCCTCCGGACTCCCTCACCCAGACGGGCCAGCACAGCACCACCTCGCCCACACACTCCTGGGACCCGGCGAGAACTATCCCATTCATGCCGCAAGGACTAACACCCGACCCATACGATGCAGCTACCACATAATCAGGGACTGGCGACCACACAACCGGCCACACAGTGAGAAATATCGTGCAGGGGGTCATTTAGAAGCCTGAGGTCCCCAGGCTACCCTAGCCTGGCTGGGAACTCCCGTCAGGTTTCTGTTAAGATGTACCGCTATTAATGTTCATGGATTATTTTGTTTTCCCGAAAGGGTACCTCATTTGTCTTTGCCTCAGACACTGGACTCACGGGGACATTTACGGATTACTTTTGCATGCTATGTTTACTAGCAACTTAGTTTAGCCTGTAATGTAACAATCTAGCACCCCTGATAATGGCGCCAATACCTAGGCTAGAGGGCCTTATGCAACGGATTCTTGTATGCTTGTATGCCACCTGCTCATCTAATGTTTTATGCACTGTTAACAGCGCGTTGGTGATTGACTTACAGTGCACATGCCAGAAAAGCCCTTTCCCTGAGCAGTCAACCTGCCTAACACCCAGAGGCATGAGCCTAACATAGCACTCAACTGACATACACAAGGTTTATCATGGTTTGCATGTTATTGTTATTTTTCAAATATGTTTCTATAAGTTAGAACTCAATAGGCGGACGTAGCTCACTACTGTTTTCCATGTCATTAACCCATCAAGCACCCACACCACTATCGCACACAAGCAGGTATCTTCCTGCGCAAGCCCCCATCAGCCATAACATCCCCCACTAAGGGACCTTGGAATCCCATTTAAAACAAAACCATCCTCACTCCATTTTTAACCTTTAGAAGAAAATAGGGGGCTTAGTCACCGCCACTCTGCAGACACTGATCTCTCCTATCGATTTAGACAGCTTGCCGTTGAATCTTTCTGTTGATTTAAGACTAGGCGTAGGCAATCACTTTGTAATTTTAATTGTTATAAAGATGATGTTCTTGCTACCACGAGCATAGCCGAAGCACAGATCTAACCTACCTAACTAACTAATCATACCGCTACACGCAAAAGCGACTATTTCAACCTATTATTGTTAATACTTTAAAATGTGCTTGCTTTGTTTGTGCTCCTCGCTGTAATTTTGATTTTACTTGTTATAAAGATGAAGTTCTTGCTACCGCGAGCATAGCCGAAGCACAGATCTAGCCTGTCTAATTAATCATACCGCTACACGCAAAAGCAACTATTTCCACTTATTATTGTTAATACTTTAAAATGTGCTTGCTTTATTTGTGCTCCTCGCTGTAATTTTAATTTTACTTGTTATAAAGATGATGCTCTCGCTACCACGAGCATAGCTGAAGCACAGATCTAGCCTAACTAATCATACCACTACACGCAAAAGCGACTATTTCCACTTATTATTGTTAATACCTTAAAATGTGCTTGCTTTATTTGTGCTCCTCGCTGTAATTTTAATTTTACTAGTTATAAAGATGATGTTCTTGCTACCACGAGCATAGCCGAAGCACAGATCTAGCCTGTCTAACTAATCATACCGCTACACGCAAAAGCGACTGTTTCAACTTATTACAGTTAATACTTTAAAATGTGCTTGCTTTCTTTGTGCTCCTCGTTTTGAAAGTGGATAAGCTAGAGGAATGCTCTTGGGGCACCTCTTACCTGCCCGTGTTATATGCATGCACAACAAAAATAAAGAATTCAAAAAAAAAAAAAAAAATGTGGTGGTGGTGCTGGTGGTCATTATTTTGTTGACCCTTGTAAATAAATAAATATTGAAATAAAATTAGACCTGATACATTTTCCCTGTTTTTCAAAAGCCTTTGATAGTAATAATTTTGCTCTTCCTAACTGAGTCTTTCAGTGTGTCTATGCCCTCAATCCCCGAAGGTGCAATTAGCAGAAGCTGATATGGCACTGTTTTTTTTTTCTACACTGGAAAAAAAGGATGGTAATTTATTTTTCTTAGAAAAAGCAAGTGGTCATGGACAATTGAGAACCCACTCACTCTTCCACCCTGAGAAGAACAAACGCTTCCCATACATCCAATCGGTAGCATGACTGACTTTCTTTGCTCAGCTTCTGCCAACTGAGTCTGCAGAGGAAGCAGGCACTACAAGACTAAGCCAGACAAGGTGAAACCACTACAATGAAAGACATTTAAAGAAATTGGAAAGGGGACAAGCAAATGTAATTTAATTAGAAAAAAATGATTTTCCAATAAAATGACAGGAGAAAGCAAATGGACAATTGTAGACCCACTCACCTGTTCCACTCTTTCATTTTTTTGAAAAGTCTATTTAAATTATTCCTGCTGCTGCTAGAATACTGTTTTTTAAGTGAAGGGTAGTCACTGGTGCTATAGACTGGATGTGTTTGTGGAAGGGGTGAGGATTTCCTTTTTTTAATTTAAAATGACTTCTGCCCACAGTCTGCCACAACATCTGCTAGGTTTTTGTTGAGCTGTTTATCACAGTGGGATCCTACATTATCATAATATTTAGAACAGTAAAGTAAACCAGTATCCGAGGTGTCTGTGTTTTTAATAACCAGTTGATACTGTGTCCCAGCACTGTTTATTGTGCAGCCATAATGTGCTGATGACATTCCAGGTCCATATCTAGGTTCTGTGTATGTATGGTGATGATATAGCAAAACCTGCGGGACCTCTCCTGGTGACTGTCGGTAGAAAACTGTAAAATGATTGTTTTTAACTCCAACATCACAGTTAAATATGGTGGTTACTCCTTTATTCATTGAAAGAACAGCTGGTGTTAGCAGTGGAGTCTGCGAGTCAACATCTAAAAGAAAAAGAGAAAAAAAAGTTAATATTTTATCACAATAAGCAATATGACTTTATATAAAGGATGTAGAAAACAATACATACAGGATATCCATGCTACAACAAATGTTATCAGTAGAAGATCCATTTTCTCTAAAGGTGTCTGAATGTCCTTTCCAGTATAGAAAAATCTCTCTCATGTCTTCCTAAATATCTCCAGCTCCTCTCTTCAGATTTCTATGCAAATGCTCTGGTGCAGCGAGCAATCGCAAACTGCCTGTAAACATTATGTGCAAACAGAATCTCTAGAATTCAAATCTGCTGAGGGTATATATTTCAAGATGTTTCTTCCACTTAGAGATTTAGAGAAAGTAAAGACAACTCTGTATTTTGAGACTTTATAGAGATAGATTTTTATAGTCTAGTTACAAGTTGAAAAAAAAAATCTTCATCAGTTTTATATTTCTCCCCTCACTCAGTTCAATATGTCAGTACAATCAGACCGGACACATTTTTAGAATAAAATGCTAATTACTAGAGGCAATAAATACGAAGTACATTCAGAAAAAAATTGGCATTCATTGTTTAGCTGTGTGTTAACCTCTTCATTACAAACCAGATTGCAAAAATAACACCCCCTGATTCCGAATTATGTTATGGGTCCTGAGAAGTAATATTTCAATTTATTTTTTTAGTACATTATTTAATGGAAACAAAACCAAACATGTCAGTTGGACAGAAAAACGTTAAAAATATCAAGGTACAGATAAGAAAGCAGTGATGTTAATAAAAAAATATATATATATATCTGAATATATATTATTGTTCCCTCCCCCCAAGTGATCTATAACCTCACATATACATTATCCTATATGCACTGATTTGTGTATATAAACTTTAACTCATACTTACTGATATTTTTCCTTCTCAGCAATGGACGAAGGCAGCACTACTCCTGGGTTAGCTCCGCCTCCTTTCCACGGGACAGGAAAAAATAATTTATCTATGAATTCCTATCCAGTGACCTAAATACCCCAGTTTATAACAAACCACACAACCAGGGAGGGAGCATAGTGCAGCCATGGCACATCATTGGCAAAGGAAAATATCAGTAAATATGAGTTAATTCTCTCTTCTTCTGGCCATGGCACCACTTCTCTAAGGACATGCAAAAACCCAAGCTAAGGGAGAGAATATATATCAAATAAAATAAAAAATCACTATACAAAAATGCTGCTCAAGAACGTATACACTGATCAGCTACAAAATTCTACATAATATTGTGTAGATCTCCATAGTGCTGTTGAAACCATTCTGATGCTGTTATCTGGCAGGAAGACATGAGCAGGAGATCCTTTAAATCCTGCAAGTTGTGAGGTGGGTCCTAAATGGGTCAGATTTGTTGTTCCAGCTCATTTCACAGATGCTCAGTCAGATTGAGATCAAAATTTGGAGGTTAAGGAAATACATCAAACTCTTTGTCAAGTTCCTCAATCCATTCCGGAACAGTTTTGTAATGTTGCAGTAAGATTTATCCTGCTGAAATAGGCCACTGCCATCAAGGAACACCATTTGCCATGAAAGGGTGTACAAATACATGTGAATGCCAGGATCCAAGGTTTCCCAACAAAACATTGCCCAAGACATAACACTGTCTCTGCCGACATGCCTTGTTTCTGTAGTGCATCCTACTGCCATCTCTTCCCAGGTAAATGTAAACACGTACTCAACCATCTACCTCATGTAAAAGAAAGTGCAATTCCGTATACCATGCGATCTTCTTCCATTGCTCTATGGTCCAGCTTTGATGCTCACATCCCCATTGAAGGCATTTTCGGAGGTGGACAGGGGTCATCATAGGTACTCTGACTGTTCTGCAGCTACGCAGCCTCATATGCAGCAAACTACGATGTACAGTGTGTTCTGACATCTTTCTATCATAATCAGCTTTAAAGGAATGCTGTAGTGTCAGTAATACAAACATAGATTCCTGGCTGTCTCCGCTCCACCTCCTTGGCTGAGATCATCAAAATTGACGATCCAGCCAATCCAATGCTTTCCCTTTAGAAAGCATTGAGAGGCTATTGTTCATGCACGGCAGAACACTATGCTGCCCAATCAGCATATCCTCATAGAGATGCTGTGAATCAATGGATTTCCATGGAGAGCATGAAGACGCTGAACGTTAGTGCTGCACATTGTGAGCACTGACCCAGGATACGCCTCTAGTAGACATCTGAGTGACTACAGTAGAGGTGTAAACACTGCCTTTTTTCTGGACAGTATATCCCTCTGCAGGGACATAATGTACACACCAGAACACTACATTAAGCTATAGTTGTGTTATGACTATAGTGTTCATTTACATTTTTCAGCAGCTTGAGCTACAGTGACTCTTCTTTGTAATCAGATCAGACGCCACATTCATCAATGAATCATGACCCTGATGCTGGTTTACTAGTTGTCTTTCCTTACACCACTTTTGGTAGGTACTAACCACTGCATACCGGGAATACTTGCTATTTTGGAGATGCTTTGACCAAGTCATCAGAGCCATCCCTATTTGGCCCTTGTCATATACACTCAGACACTCATAAATCCCACCCATTGACAGGTGCCATTGTAATAATATATAAACAATGTTTTTCATATTACCTGTCAGTTGTTTAAATGTTGTGGCGATCATTTTCTTAAGCTTATCCTGTCCAAAACAGAGCTGCTCACCTTTCCTCCCTCAAGTGTTTCTACTTCCTTGTTTGTTTTCCTCCAAGTCAATGGCACTACCATCAGCAATACCTCACAGGCTTCCTGCCTAGGTGTTCTTTTTGACTATGACCTTTCCTTAACCCCTCAAGAACATATTTTGATTCACCCATATCGAACGCTGGATGCGGCCAAGGTGCTAGTCAGTGCAGCTTTTATCTCTTGCCTTGACTACTGCAATATGCTTCTCAGTGGTCTTACACATTCACAGCTGGCCCTGTTACAATCTATAACGAATGCGGCTACGAGGCTCATCTTCCTGTCTGCCTGCACCTCGCATCCCTCCCCTCTGTCAGTCCTTACACTGGCTTCACGTAAGATATAGGCTCAATTAAAAAATCTGGTGCTGGCTTACAAATCTTTACATAACGTGGCTCCTGCCTACCTATCCTCACGGATACACCATGTCCCATTCAGGGCATTACTCTCTTCTGAAGATATGCGTCTACTACCTGTTTGTACACGCACCTCTGTCGCCCACTTTCAAGACTTCTCTAGGGCTGTTCCCATCCTATGTCACTTCCTGCTCCGTTAGACTCACCAAGTCTCAGTTCCTTCAAAATCTAAATAAAGCCTCACTTCTTTAAGAAAGTATATCAATTAAACTGTTAATAGATTTCCCTCCCTGTACTTTGGTTATCCACCCTGCTTCATCTCCTGTAATTGTGTCATGCAAAAACTAACCCTTCACTATTCTAGCAACCTACCTTTTCCCGTAAACACATTCTTCCCTTTCCACTTGTGCCACTTTACCCCACTCCCTTTGAAATGTAAGTTCATTTGAGCAGGGCCCTCAACACCATCTGTTCCTGTGCATCCAGCTTGTCTTGTTGCAAATACATCTCTGTTAGCACTTTATTAATAATAATAATAATAATTATTATTATTATTATTATTATTATTATTATTATTTGTAATCAGTGTATTTAAGTAATCAAGAAGCAGAAAGAACTGCTGAACCAAATTCTCAATTTCTAGAGACCTTAGACACTCTGACATCCAGTTGACAGTTACAGAGGAGAGCAAGCTGGGAAAACCATGTAGCTTTGCAGATCTTGTCCATAAGAATAAGTGCAACAGCTGCCCATGAAGTTGAATGCACCTTTAAACCTTGAGGCATCAGAACATGCTTTGCTCCATATCCTTTAAAAATTCCAGTTATGATCAAGCTTGGTATAGTTTTAACAGAGCATTGTTATCTATATTAAAAATATAAATAACATTGGGTTCCAAATGGTCCAGAAATTTTCCTAGTAATGTCCAATACACTGTCCATAATGCATTTTGCCCTCTCACTGGGGCTTCCTCGGTTGGTATAAAGTTCCTTGTTGTTTCCCTTCTTCAAAAAGGCCTGCTTCTGGGTCCTTTCCAGTTCTGGGTTTGCGGGTTGGAACGTATCGTGCGTTCCAACCTGTGTCGTTAGAGCATCACTCACACAGTCAATGTACCTTCGTTGGTGTTGTCATGACTTCTGTAACTTTCGGACAACTTCCTCTAAATGGAATGCATACTGCGTTCCAACAGATTTTTCCCATGCTGGCCTGGAAGGAGCTTGCAATCTTTTAAATGGAACTCATTGTGGGTTTCAACACAGTTTTTCCACGCTTCGTTCTAATTCTTGTCCATCCCCACAATATGTGGTTATACTTTCTCCCTAAAATGATTTCTGCAAATTGCACATTCATGCGTTCCATTTAAATGTGTGTATCATTTAAAGTGACACAGCAACATAAAGATTAAAAATAAGCATCTTTTATAGTATTTACCATATATTCAAAAATAAAAGTTTTTTTCTATACTCCATGCTTTCTTTATATGGATAAAGTTAAATGGGTAAAATTAATATGGGCTAGAGCTCCATTAAAGCGGCACTGTCATGCCAAACTTACCTTTTTCCAATCACTTCCTCTTCTCTTCCTCTCTCAGGGGGTGGTCAGAGAAATTTTCCCACAATTCTCACCTTTCCTCCGTGTTCTTGCGATGCCTCCTTTCCGTATTCCCGGAAGCCGGCAAAACTACAGAATCTTGCCCTATCAGAAAGAAAGCAATCGTCCATTCGTGTTAGGATGAAATTCAGGGCTTTTGTTCAGTACAAAATTTCATTCGAATGAATGAAATTCCGATCCGATCGCGGCTGCATTTTGCAGCTGCTTAGTAGATAGCTCCCTAATTCCCGCGGGAAGCTATTTACTATTTACTAAAAGGCTGAAAAACCATGATTGGTGTTTCAGCCAACTTTTCTAATACCAAGTATTTTGCTATTTCGCAGTCTATATTTTAACATAAGAAGAAAAGTTAAGTTTTAGGAGTATGCACACTTTTTTAAGGAAAACTCTTTGTGTTTTTCAGAAATGCTATATGTTTTACCACCCACACAAACCTCTTGCAAGCTATAAGGCATGGTGACAAATGTTTGACTGGTGTCACGACAGATTACCTTGGCTGCTACACTTATTGTTCTATTTTCTTGCACGTCACTTTGCTGCTGCTGTGTCATATTATGTATCCCAACAGCTTTTGCTGTAATGCACTGTCACTTTAAATGAACATTATAGCATGAGTAATACAAAGTTCCTAACGTTATAGTGTCCTATATACTATTTAGTAAGGCAAACAGGGAATTGGGGGCACAACCAGAACATGCATTTTGCTTGACTGGTGCTGCAGTAGTGACCAAAATGTATACGTAATACAGGTTAAGGAACAGTGCACACATAAAAATACATTTGTAATTTGTATAGACCTCTTAAAATCACCTATATCAGCAAAAATATGGGTATTCAGTTCCACTATATGGCCATATTGTGTTAAGCCCACCTCTACTTCACAGTACCCCAATATTAGGGGGTCCTATACTAATTTAAACATGGGAGACAAATTAAATAGTTTTAGTGCTAAATAAGCTAGTGTATTTTAATAATCTGTTTTGTATTGTGTTATCACATTTATTTTGCATTACACGTATTCACAGTGCTCTTACAACAGATTATTAAAATACACTTTGGTTTATTTAAACAAGCATTATTTAATTTGTCCCCCACAAAATATGTGTCTCACGGTTCAAAATATGGTAAAACCAGACCCCCTACTGGCCAATATACATATTACACAAATAAAACAATTTGCACATCAATAGAAAAGTGACACTCTTTATTCACAATCCTAAATATAAAATATATATATCAAATTAATAATAAAGTGTATCACAGCTATATACTATAATTCAGACAATAATCTGATATGCAGATAGTTTGCATGTATGTGCAATCTTAACAAAAAGAAAATAAACTAAAATGTAAAAAACACAAATAAATATTAATAATAAAAGCTCAGGTCTGGAAGATGTTTTACCTCTGCAAGATGCCAGCCAGGAATAGCCACCCCAATATCCCCAATTAAAAAAAATTCTCCTGGTATCTGTTTTAAGAAATGCACCCAGTTTCCATCCTCAACTCCAATGTTACAGGTAAAAGTTACACTTTTCCCAACATTCACTGCTGGGTTTGATGGTGTCAGCAATACTGTCTGAGATTCAGCATCTAGGACAGTGATGTCGAACCTTTTTGAACCCGAGTGCCCAAACCGCAATAAATGACAACTTTTTTTTCCACAGAATGCCAACACTGCAATTAAACCTGAATACTGAGGTTTAAGTTTAGAAAAAACAACTCGTACAGTTGTCCGAACTAATTTACATCTTTTGTTTTAAAAGAAGAACAAACACACACACAGACATACTGCTAAATACATACACACAGTCCATTGAATACACACACACACACAAACATACACACAGTGCGCAGGATACACATACACAGTCCGCTAAATACACACACTGCTGAATACACACACTGCTGAATACACATACTGACAGACTGCTAAATACACACACACAGAATGCCAAGTACACACACACACACACAGACTGCTGAGTACGCACATACTGCTGAATACATACACACACACAGTCTGCTGAATACACACACACAGACTGCTGAATACATACAGACTGCTAAATACACACACGCACACATACTGCATTGAGGGGTGCAGTGTATGTGTTTGTGTGTGGAGTGCTGTATGTGAGGGGTGATGTGTGTGTGTGTGTGGGGGGTAGGGCTGCTGTGTGTGTGGGGGTAGGGGTAGGTGTGCTATGTGTGGGGTTAGGGATGCTGTGTGTGGGGGGTAGGGGTGCTGTGTGTGGGGGGCAGGAGTGCTATGTGTAGGGGGTAGGGGTGCTGTGCTTGGGAGGTAAGGGTGCTGTGTGAGGGGGTAGGGGTGCTGTGTGTGTGGAGGGTAGGAGTGCTGTGTGTGGGGGGGCTGGTAAAGATACATTACAAAAAAAATATGTTAAACCTTTGGTACACAGCCAGCCCTGGTGGTCTGGTGGTGGTAAGCATTGTGTCTGGGAAGCAGCTCTCCTGTGCTGTGTGGAGCATTGCCATGGTAACACGCGGCAACGCTCCACAGAGATTGCTCGCGGAAGGACAGGAGAGCTGCTTCCTAGAGCCCTCCCTCTGCTTCCAGGTCCTCCGGACACGAAAGCAGAGAAGGCGCCTGCTGTTTTGGGCAGGCAAGTGCCTACTCTGCATTGCTCCTGACAGCCAGCAGCCCTCTCCCCCGGCAACCTATGGCCACATGCCCACAGAGAGGGCACGCATACCATAGGTTCTCCATCACTGATCTAGGAGAATGAAAATACATGTGTGAAAAAGAAACTGAGTAAACATTATAAATTACTAATAAGCAGGACTGGTAGTGAAATCTAGATTATTGCACGGTAAAAGTGTACTTTAGCGTATTTTATTATTTTTCCATTTTACTCAAAGCAAATAGCATATTTTATTATTAACAGACATTATTAAAAATACACTTTTACCTTAACTCATTTAATTTTAGGCTGCCCCCACACCCTCAAGGATTAACTAGATAAACATCACAACTTTATTGATTCCCGTTTTAAGTGTAAAAGTAAACAGGCATCCAGATGTTTAAATCCCCACCAGGAAGAGAGATAAGCTGTACATATATTCCATGGAGGCTAACGGTGTGGCACTATACATGTTTCATGGAAGGACTGCATTATCTATGGGCCCATCCTATAACATGTCTGGCTGAGCATCACAGCAAGTCTAAGGCACAGATGTGTGGCTCTGCATAATGAGACTATCAGTTTACAATAGAGGACAAGCCAGAGAGGGTCTCACTATCTCCCTATTGTGAGCTGCACTGGGCACTGACATTGTTTTATGTAATCTGGGATAAAGCCAGTTACTTGGAATAAATCCCTACCCCTGTCCAACCCCTGTAATACACCTGAACGAAATGGTAAATAAAAAAATACCATAAAATACACTTTTACCTCAATGCACAACTTATAGACAGTAATGTATTCATGTTCAGATATAAGATCTAAGCTTTTATTACATTGTGCAAACTCTTATTACAATAGTTCATATACACATAGTTTAATTGTGAAATATTGAGTCCAAACAATTCAGGAAAAGCATTATAAACCTGCTAAATTAAAAAAAAAAAAAAAAAAAAAAAACCAGAACTGGTACCTACATGAAATCCAGATCAATGAACAACATTCAGACAGTAATGTATTCATGTTCAGCTATAAGGTGTCTACTGGGCACAATTTGCTTTATAAACAAACAAATTATGACCTTAATGGCAATTCTCATATCTACTAAAGCCATATAGGGTTGGGTAGGGTACAGTCGGCCTGAATGAATCTGCAGCCACTGACAGGATGCATATAGTGACCGGATTAAAATATATACAGAGTAAAGTATTTGGAATATTCACAAATCTCCAATTTTGAGCTGAATAGTGACTAAATCCATCCAGCAGGATGTATGTTCGAAAACTATTGTTTACATAATTGTAAAGGGACACTATAGTCACCAGAATAACTACAGCTTAATGTAGTTGTTCTGTTGAGTATAGTCAGTCTCTGAAGGTTTTTTGTTGAAAAGGCAGTGTTTACATTGCAGCCTATGAACACCTCTAGATACCACTCCTCAGAAAACCACTAGAAGTGCTTCCTGGGACCGTGCTGCACACTGTGGTGATGCACTGGTATAAGGGTAAGATTTTGATATATTACCCCCCCAACGAGTATCCTGGGGGGCTAAATAGTGATTTTAACACAACAGGGTCATTAATACAGGTTTGTGTTCCTGACCCTACAGTATTCCTTTAAGTAATAATTGCCTACTGGCAGTACTAGCAGCCAGCAGCAAATTGTTAAATAACCCTCGACAATGTGAGGGTTAACCATGTGGTGGCTGGCCAGCACTTTGCTAGCCAGCCATCACATTTAAAAAGGAAAAATAAAAATCAAGTAAATAATAAAGCGTTTTCCAAATTTGCAACAAATTAAAAAAAATCCTCACCCCTAGAATGACAGTTAGACTTCCCTTGGATCAAGAAGCTGGTACCACACCTATTAAAATTTATATCCCTGATTATTATGTTTTGCAAATATTCTTCCAGTTGCTGTTTAAACATCAGTACCGACTCTGAAAAAAACACTTCTTCAGGCAGAGAATTTTATATCCTTATTGTTCTTACTGTAAAAAAACACATTCCTTTGCTTAAGACTAAATTTCCTTTCTTCCAGTCTAAATGCATGACCTTGTGTTCTATGTATAGAGCTTATTGTGACTATATTTCTAGACAATGATTTGTATTGGCCCTGAATATATTTGTATAATACTATCATATCTCCTTTAAGTCATTGTTTATTTAAACTAAAGAGATTTAAATGTGTTAACCGTTTTAATAACTAAAATCTTTCATTCCTATTATTCATTTTGCAGCCTGCCTCTGCACTTATTCTAGTGCCTGTTGCAAGTATTTATCCAATTGCAGTTTAAACATCTGTATGGACTCTGATAAAACCACCTCTTCAGGCAGAGAATTCCATGTCCTTTTTGCTCTTACTGTACAAAAAAACATTTCTTTGCCTTAGATGAAATCTCCTTATTTCCAGCCTAAATGTGTGACCTCATTTCCTATGTATAGCCCTGTTTATGAATTGATTTCCAGATAATGGTTTGTACTGGCCCAAATATATTTGTATGTTATCATATCCCCTCTGAGGTGCCGTTTTTCCAAACTAAAGAGATATAATTTTTGTTAACCTTTCTTCGTAACTAAAATGCTCCATTCCTTTTATCAATTTTGTAGCTCATCTCTGCACTTTTTCTAGTGCCGTTATATTATTATTATTATTTTATTATTTATGTAGTGCCATCAGATGCCGTAGCGCTGTACAAAGGGTGGACTAACAGACATTTAATTGTAACCAGAAAACTCTATGTACAGCAAAAGAGAGGTGGAGGGCCCTGCTCAATGAGCTTACATTTAGGCATGTGCATGGTGAAAATTTTCGGTTCGGTTCGGCATTCCGAAATTCGGAATTTTCGCAATTCGGGACTTTGGCAATTCAGCACTTCGGAACTTCGGCACTTCTGCAGTTCAACACTTTGGAAATTCGGCATCTTCGGAACTTCGGCACTTCGGAACTTTGGCAACTTTGGCAACTTCGGCAACTTCGACACTTCGGCATTTCGGCATTTCGGCACTTCGGCACTTCTATTGCAGCCGCTTAGTAGATAACTCCCTAATTCCCACGGTATTAGGGAGTTATCTACCAAAAGGCTGAAAGACTTAAATTTACTAATACTAAGTAAAAATGACTTAATATTAGTACATTTTGCCCCTACTCGCTATACCGCGAGTAGGGGCATGTCTAGTAAACAGGGAGCAGCCTGTGGCTGCTCACTGTTTACAAAAAGAAAAAATAGGAGATTTTAGAAGAAAGAAAACATCGAATGGTAAGTTATTATTTTTTTTACAGGTTCTTAGTTAAAGGTCACCCCCTCATTATTTTTAGGGTGAGGGGGGGTAGGTAGGGAGATCATTTTTTGTGGGGGGAGGGGGTGACTAGGGGTTTGGGGACCCCTAGTCACCTGGGGGAAGGACGGGAAAATTTTTTTAGGCCCCCCACGCGCTGCTCAGGGGTGGGGGCGGGAGGGGACAATAGGTCCCTCCCCTATTGGTATTAAGGGCCCCAACCCGCCGCTCAGGGGTGGGGGCCATGGGGGAGGACATTAGGTTCCCCCCTTTATTAGTATATAGGGACCCCACCCACTGCTCAGGGATGGGGGCCAGAGGGGAGGACATTAACCCCCCCTTTAATAGTATTTAGGGCCCCCACCTGCCGCTCAGGGGTGGGGGCCAGGGGGGAGGACCTTAGGTCCCCCCCTTTTAGGATTTAGGGCCCCCACCCGCCGCTCAGGGGTGGGGGCCAGAGTGGAGGACATTAGGTCCCCCCCTTATTTTACTGTAGGGCCCCCACCCACTGCTCAGGGGTGGGGGCCAGGGGGAGGACATTAGGTCCCCCACTTTATTAGTATTTAGGGCCCCCACTGCCGCTCAGGGGGAGGACCTTAGGTCCCCCCCTTTTTAGGATTTAGGGCCCCCACCTGCCGCTCAGGGGTGGGGGCCAGAGTGGAGGACATTAGGTCCCCCCCTTATTTTACTGTAGGGGCCCCACCCACTGCTCAGGGGTGGGGGCCAGGGGGAGGACATTAGTTCCCCCCTTTATTAGTATTTAGGGCCCCCACTGCCGCTCAGGGGGAGGACCTTAGGTCCCCCCCTTTTTAGGATTTAGGGCCCCCACCTGCCGCTCAGGGGTGGGGGCCAGAGTGGAGGACATTAGGTCCCCCCTTATTTTACTGTAGGGGCCCCACCCACTGCTCAGGGATGGGGGCCAGGGGGGAGGACATTAGGTCCCCCCCTATTACTATTTAGGGCCCCCTAAAGGAGTCATGGAGGGTGGGGGATGAAAACCTGCTAACAGTTTAATCGATATGCTTTTTTGAAGAAGTGAGTTTTTAATGATTTTTTGAATGAGTGGAGACTGGGTGAAATTCTTATGGAGGAGGGAAGGGAGTTCCACAGAAGAGGCAACCCTGGAAAAGTCTTGGAGGCGAGCGTTAGAGGTTGGAGTATGAACAGAGGATATACGTAGGTCTTTGGCAGAGCGTAGGGACCTCGACGGGACATACTTGTGTATTAGGGAGGAAAGGTAAGTTGGAGCAGCATTATGTAGGGAATTGTAAGCAAGCACCAGAATTTTAAATTGAGCCCTATATCTAACTAGGAGTCAATGCAGGGACTGACAGAGCTGGGCAGCGCATTCATTATAGATTGCAATGGTGCAATCTGGGAACACGTAAGACCACTGAGAAGAGTATTGCAGTAGTCCAGGCGAGAGAGAACAAGAGCATGGACCAGCAGCTTAGCCGCATCCGGGGTTAAATAGGGGCGGATGCGCGCTATGTTTTTGAGTTGGAAGCGACAGGATTTGGCGGTTGATTGGTCATGAGGGGTGAAGAATAGGTTGGAGTCAAAAAGAACACCCAGGCAGCGAGCCGGAGAGGTAGAGGTCATGGTAGCGCGGTTGACTTGGAGGGAGACAGACACGGGAGTAGTAACACTTGAGGTTGGAAAGATCAAAAGTTCTGTTTTGGACAGGTTGAGTTTGAGGAAGTGAGCAGCCATCCATTTGGAAATTGAAGAGAGGCAGTCAGAGACACGAGTCAAGATGGGCGGAGCGAGATCAGGACAGGACAGATTTGCATGTCATCAGCACAGAAATGATAATGGAAGCCAAACGAGCTGATGAGTTTACCATGGGAGGCAGTGTAGATACAGAACAGTAGGGGACCAAGGACAGAACCTTGGGGGACACCGACAGAGAGTGGTTGGGGGAAGAGGTAGAGTCAGTGAAAGAAACACTGAAAGAGCGCTGGGAGAGGTAGGAGGAGCACCAGGAGAGAGCAGTATTCCGTAGACCAAATTTACGGAGAATGCGAAGAAGCTGTTGATGATCAACAGAGTCAAAGGTAGCAGAAAGATCAAGGAGAATTAGGATAGAGTAATGGCTGCAAGATTTAGCAGCAATTAAATCGTTGGATACTTTGGTCACAGCCGTTTCGACAGAATGACCAGCGCGGAATCCAGGCTGAAGTGGGTCAAGCAGAGAGTTGGTTTTGAGAAAGTCACTCAGTGCCCAAAATTGCAAAGCATATTCAAGGTGTGGTCTTACCAGCAATTTATAAAGAGGCAAAATTATATTTTCATCCCGAGAATTTATGCCCCTATTTATACATGACAAAACCTTACTGGCCTTAGCAACTGCAGATTGACATTGCATATTGCCGCCTAATTTGTTGTCTATAACATTTCCCAAATCCTTCTCGTGTGTGGTTATCCCTAATTCACTACCATTTAGGGTGTAAGTTGCTTGTGTATTTTTGACCCCGAAGTGCATTCTCTACGTTAAATTTTATCCGCAATTTTAGTGCCCTGTCCCCCAATCTATCCAAATCCCTCTGCAGCACATATCCTGCTCACATTGTATTACTTTACAACATTTTGTGTCATCTGCAAACACTGAAATATGGCTTTCAATGCCTATTTCAAGATCATTTATAAATATGTTAAATAGAAGTGGTCCCAAACAGAACCCTGAGGGACACCACTTACCATTTTTGTCCAGGTTGAAAATTTACCATTAATGACAACTCATTGAATACACATACACAGATTGTTGCAGTGGTAGACTGAGTGGTTAAAAAAGGAAAAACCCCAGGATCTGGACCTGGTCTCCGCAACAGCCTTCCTGGGCCTTGAGCCCTCTGAGGACGCTCCTCGAACCACAGCCCCAGGCACACACCATCAGCCAGGCATCCCGTTACCGGCCAGAACTGGAACCGGAACCGAAGGCACAAGAGGTCGCTCAAGCAGAGCCTGGGGCTGGCGGAGTGGAGCATACCAGACCAGCCCTCTAATCAAGCCTCCGTTCACAGCAACATCAGGCTGGAAAAGGGTGAGCCACGAGACACAGCAAGCCTACTGCATAAGCAGCTCAGCAACACCATGCAGAAGACACCATGATCCCTCCGGTGAGAACTCAGTGGAGCCTAACACTTGGCATTTCTGATTACAGCCTATTACTCAGTCTGACTCATGAACGATTCCACACAAAATCAACAGCGACACCCCACCTATATCTGGTATATCGACACATACCTACACAAGCAAGCATTCATCACTCCAGCTAAGGACTGTCCTCCCCCTGCTCTCTCTTGGTCAGCTACATGGTCAGCCAGACATACAGTATACCTTTTGCATAGAGAAGTGCAGGGGTGAGGGGACTATCACTTACAAGCAGTGTAATGGTGCGGAGCGGTAACACGGCGGACAATTGATCCTGTCTGTTTAGCATAAATAATACCATCTATGCAGCATAAGCCTCCTGTCTTTACCTTGTATGACCTGCTATCACTCCTCTCATAAATAACACTGTCTTTCTTCGGTCTAGGTCTAGATTTTCGACAGCGCTATACATTGCTTATCAGATCAATGCTAAGTAGGAATTCCATGTGTTATCTTATTTTATTATTTTTTTCAACACTAAGTTTAGGCTTATCTGTCAGACCTCAGCGGCAATATCTCTCTGAATGCCATCTGCATAGTGTACCTACTGTTAACTAACTCTAGCTTCACTAAGCTTGTAATCTACCGTGCTTAACAAAACAAAATGTGCAGAATACTCGAATGCCTTGTAACTTGGAAATGTCTAATTAACTGCCTGATTAGTGCTGTTGGGGCATTGAAAGATGCTATGTAAAACATGTGCACACAAAAATAAAGAATTATAAAAAAAAAGGAAAAACCAACACCAGTCAATAGGTGGAGCGCTCAAAGTGAGGTAACTCACCCCCCTCTTGGGCTGTTAAAATAACCTGGAGGTGGGGATGAGATAAAGAGCAATATCGTATAATACGTTTAGATGATAATGGAGTGGTAGCATATAAACCCACTCACATGGTTCAGAACCTTGGCAGGATAGGCTCAGATCACTTAGGCAGGCGTGTTTAGGATAACACAAAACCTTTCAATGGAAGAGGGTCACGCTGTTCCTTTAAAGAAATAATGAGAGACCAAATATGGTGTAGCATATAGATATATCCCAATAAAGGTGATAAAATACAAGGAACTGCTCACCTGATTCAGAGCCCAGAACCTGGCTCTGAGTATAATAGTGTATGTGTCAATAAGAGGACACAAAGCCCTGTAAGTGAATGTCAGGAACACAGGATGCTGTCGTCAGCAGGAAGGAGTTAAATGAAAATAAAATGTATTGAAAATAAAAACACTCTTAAAAGTAAAATATCTATATAGAAATAATACTGCAAAATAAGTCCTTAATCCTGTTGACGATCCGAGACGCGTTTCGCCGGTCGGCTTTTTCAATCGGTATGCTTCTCTGTGTTCCCGCTCTTCTTGTATATCCTCAGTGTAGATTAGTTTGATTGAAGATCTCCTCGGTTTCAAATTGACCACGGCTGTGTTCCGATTCTGTCATTTCCGCTGACGTCATCATGCAGTGCGGTCGCATTTTCTTTGCCCATATATGGATGAATCCATAGCCGCCATGTTGTTTAAGGGCATAAACGTCTCTATATGCATGTTAAGCGTCTCTCATACAGAGTATCAATGAAAAAACAGAAAAAGATCATACAGAGGATATGATTAGTGTTTCACTCAAATTTGATTATACAAAGTATCTAATAAAGTCAGTTGATATAAATTAAATAATAGAACAAGGACCCTTTTCTCTTTCAGATAACCCCCTATCCCTAACTTACCTGATCTCTAGTCTGGCCCCCATGTCTCACTTACCTAAACTGTAGGCTGCTCCCCCCATGCCTCGCTTACCTAATCTGTAGGCTGCTCCCCCATGCCTTACTTACCTGATCTGTAGTCTGGCCCCCCATGCCTCACTTACCTAATCTGTAGGCTGCCCCCCCACCCATGCCTTACTTACCTGATCTGTAGGCTGTATCTGCAGTCTGGGAGTTGCTGGCTGCACTCTGTGCTGCTCCCCTACAGATTCAGTCAGGACAGAGAAGAAGGCATAAGATGTAGCTTCCTATCCCTGCCTTTATCCATAGACAGACTGGCCGGTGCTGGTATTGCAGTGTATTCTCAATCTCAAATGAAAAATACCAGCACAAGCTGAAAAAATACCAGGGGGGAGTAGAGGGGGGCAGAGGGGGGCAAGTGCTCCCTCTTGCCCCCTCCTGCGGACACCCATGTTTCAAGAGAAATCTGCCGGTTTACAAACATTCCTCTAAAATCTTCCCGGCTGTCAACCAGACAACAAGGACGGTTGCCTTCATCATTAAATTTGAATAATCACTTAAAGCGTAAATGAAGGCTTCTTATAAAATGATATTAGTTTCAATGCTTTCCTATTAGCAAATTGTGGTGATTGATTACTGAACTTGCAGGTCATGTCTGAATACTTCTCATTGTGAGGTATTGGAATGGCCCAGAGATCATCATTAGTGATGATCTCTCAGGGATGGTGTGGAACTGGACTGCACAGGTGGACTTGCTGCTGATTTAGATATAATTAATATGTTTTTTGGACACAGTTGGAGTGGGCTAAATCTAAATTAAAAATGGAACATAATTATATATAACATTGGAGTGTTCCTTTAATGTTATATTGCTGCTAAAGTACCAACTGCTGATATACTATATATATTATATGGCACAAAATGTGTTGATACTTTCTAATGCTGTGTTTATATGTATACTAATATGAAACCAAGATGGCTGCACTCATCTGAACATGTATACCTATTCATACAACAGACAAGATTTGAAACTTTTTCAAATAAAACTATTACAGTATGTGGGTGAGCTGGATCGTGTCTGTTGTATGAATTGGCACCATGTTTTGGTGAGTGCAGCCTCTTGGTTTCATATATATATATATATATATATTTGGGAGTCTAGTATAACTCCTCAGTTTTGCATCCTTCCCTGTCACAGGTGCCTCATTCCTTGGCTCTATTTAACCTTGCATTGTGGAGAGTTCCATGAGAAAGCATTTCCCATGTATGTGGATTAATCTAATAAGAGCAGGCATTAGGGTGCTAGAGTAGGACCTGCCAAGAATGGGGTAGTTTGATGTTGCGGCAGGCTTATGCAATGTATGATCATATACTGTAACTAAACCCCCATTATTTTTTCCTAGGTGAGGTGTTTTTAAATAAAACAACTACAGTTTGCGAGCTTTGAAATTGCTGTTTAGGGAATGAGTGAGTGTGCTGGATCTTGTCAGTTATATCAATTCTTTTTTTTCAAGGTGCATAGTGGTTACATATTCCGCATGAGTGAAAAGTATGAGTGCACCATTTTATTTAAAAACAGGCTACGTTTTTAAAGACAGCAAAAGGAACCTAACTCACACACGAGCATTGATAGAATAGAATTGTCTAGCTTGTCATGGTCCCTAGATGTTATAACTGCTACATGCTTCCTATGCTAACTCAGACATATGCAGAGAAAGGTACAAACAATATGGAGGATACAGCTGTGGATCTACAATATAAAAATCAAATATAGTATAATACTGTATATTTGTGAATACATTTGCAAAATAGGTATAACTCACAAGATAGATGAGAGTAACTCGCCCAAAGGTGCCTCCCGCGATCTGTGGGGGGCTAAATCCACTTCCTTACTGCCAATGGTACTGGAGCCGGACTCCGGATAGGTGGAAAAATATAATACTTTATTAAAAGAACATATACTAAAATAATACCAGGTCCTACGCATTTCGTCCTGTATGGACTTCCTCAGGGACCTCCTGGTATGCAGGGCCGGCCTTAGGGGTGTGCGAGCTGTGCGGCCGCACAGGGCGTCATGGCAACAGGGGCGCCGGGCGGCCGACACAGCTCGCACTCAGTCACTCACAGGCCGGCCCGAGTCATGTGCAGAGCAAGTCAAGTGCATTGTGCTGTGCACTTGACTTGCACATTATGAAGAGAGCAGCGGCCGGGTGAGAGAGGAGGTCCTGGAGCACAGAGGAAGAGCATGCTCCGCCTCCACAGTCATTCGCGGAAGGATCCGCACAGTGAGTGTGAGCGAGGAGGTCAGTGCTGGTATCAAGGTCGGCAGACTGGGACACTGTCAGGAGGGTCCAGGGAGCAGAAAGATTTAATGTGAGTCTGCTTAATCTTGTTATAACTATTGTTTTTCTTTTATTAAATAGATTGTTGGGGAAGGGGTTTTGTAGAAGGGGAGGGGTTTTGATTTAGGGAGGAGCAGAGGTTTTATACAAGAGGTTAGGGTTTTGGTGTAGGAAAGGGGTTTTGTAGAAGAGGGGGATGGCATTTCTGGTGAAGTGGCAGGGGAAAGGATTTTGTGGAGGGGGCATGGGTTTTGTTGAAGGGGAAGCAGGGGGTTTGTAGAGGGAACAGGGGCTTAGTATAAGGGGGGGCAGGGGCTTTGTATAAGGAGGGCAGGGGCTTAGTATAAGGGGGGGCAGGGGCTTAGTATAAGGGGGCAGGAGTTTAGTATAAGGGGCAGGAGTTTAGTATAAGGGGGGCAGGGGTTTAGTATAAGGGGGGCAGGGGTTTAGTATAAGGGGACAGGGGTTTAGTATAAGGGGGGCAGGGGCTTAGTATAAGGGGGGCAGGGGTTTAGTATAAGGGGGCAGGGGTTTAGTATAAGGGGGCAGGAGTTTATTATAAGGGGGCAGGGGTTTAGTATAAGGAGGCAGGAGTTTAGTATAAGGGGGAAGGGGTTTAGTATAAGGGGGCAGGAGTTTAGCATAAGGGGGCAGGGGTTTAGTATAAGGGGGCAGGGGTTTAGTATAAGGGGGGCAGAGGCTTAGTATAAGGGGGGCAGGGGTTTAGTATAAGGGGGAAGGGGTTTAGTATAAGGGGGAAGGGGTTTAGTATAAGGGGCAGGGGTTTAGTATAAGGGGGCAGGGGTTTAGTATAAGGGGGCAGGGGTTTAGTATAAGGGGGGCAGGGGCTTAGTATAAGGGGGGCAGGGGTTTAGTATAAGGGGGCAGGAGTTTATTATAAGGGGGCAGGAGTTTATTATAAGGGGGCAGGGGTTTAGTATAAGGGGGAAGGGTTTAGTATAAGGGGGCAGGAGTTTATTATAAGGGGGCAGGGGTTTAGTATAAGGGGGCAGGAGTTTAGTATAAGGGGGAAGGGGTTTAGTATAAGGGGGCAGGGGTTTAGTATAAGGGGGAAGGGGTTTAGTATAAGGGGGCAGGGGTTTAGTATAAGGGGGAGGGGTTTAGTATAAGGGGGCAGGGGTTTAGTATAAGGGGGCAGGAGTTTAGTATAAGGGGGCAGGGGTTTAGTATAAGGGGGCAGGGGTTTAGTATAAGGGGGGCAGCAGTTTAGTATAAGGGGGACAGGGGTTTAGTATAAGGGGGCAGGGGTTTAGTAGAAGGGGAGCTGGGGTTTAGTAGAAGGGGAGCAGGGGTTTAGTAGAAGGGGAGCAGAGGTTTATGTAGAATGAGTACAGGGCTTTTGTAGAGAATGGCAGTGGTTTTGGTGGAGGGGGAAGGTTTTAGTGATATTATGTGTACATTGCTCTATAGTTGATATATATATAATGATAGCATGTGTTTTGTTAAAGGGGGAGAAAAAACTTTGTAGAAGGGTGGGCAGAGGTTGTATTAAAGGGAGAGCAGGGGTTTTGTAGACGGGGCAGGTGTTTTGTAAAAAGGAGGGCAGGGTTTTTGTAGAAAGGGAGGCGGGGGTTTTGTGAAAGGGTTTTGTAGTAGGCGGAACAGGGCTATTGTAGAAGGGGCAGGGGTTTTGCTGAAGGGGGGGGCGCCATATGTTGGGCTCGCACAGGGCGTCTGATCACCTAAGACCGGCCCTGCTGGTATGCCACAATAAAAACAAATGGTACAAATCATACAAGTTACAAGTATAACAATCCCTCCTCCCCGAGTCCATCTTTATTCTGGACGGTGTTCTCCTCATTGATGGTTCGATGGGCGTTGAGTAGTTGTTCTCAGCTATTTGAAATTAAGATTTGCAGTCTTTTTTGATTACTTCCGGTTTTGGCAAAAGCGGACGTTTCACTTCCAGTGCCGCAGCTTGAGCGGCAACACTTGATGACATGTGCGTTTCATTTAGGGTGCATGTCACCTAGATCTCGGAACAGATAATTACTAACGGAAGCTTACATATAACAAAAAGGTTTCTCAAGGTAAATACACAAGACACTGTGTATGACGATATATGCATTGTCACTTGGCACAAATAATAACCTCTAGAAATCCTCCACATGGGAGCATTTTTAATGATAGCATTACTAGGATGTAATATTAATCCAAAATGATTAACTGAAGTATCAATCAAGGTCTAATAGCTATAATTAACACATTTTATTATCCCTCATGTAAAATCCAGTATATACAGAGCAAATATTATGGAGATACTGTACACATGCACAGGGATCCTTCTTTATATTAAATTTATAAATCTGTAAAACATGATGCAAGAATAGAAAACTATTTAATATGTGTGCAAAAAGTATATGAATCCAAAATAAACAAGAATAACAATAATACATAGATAAGAATAATAAAAAATAATAAATAAATACAAATAAATAAAAATTACATTAAATAAAAACATATTAAAAAATAAAATATGAAATAAAATAAAAATAAAAATAATGTATATAGAAAGGATCTATATCTAAAAAAATAGATTGACAGGATCCATGTAAACAGTGACTGTAAAGCCATTCACATTAAAGAAAACAGATAATATCTATCTCAGCATTGATACCTCTGGGCTCCAAAGTTCGTAATTGGTGGATCCTGAAGGTCCCACGCTGTGCAAGTTTTTGGTCCCTATTTCCACCCCTCCAGTGTGGTTCAATATGTTCAATGCCCCAACATAACGGTTTGTTCAAACTAAAATGGGGGCAATTGTTACAGTGGACCGGGACTGAATGGTTAGTTATCTGTCTTCTGATATTGTTTTGATGTTCCAGGAATCTTATCTTAAGCTTCCTTTTGGTTTTCCCGTTATACTGTTTGCCACACGGACGCTGCAGTAAATACACTACATAGTCCGTGTGGCAACCAATCGTGCTCCTAATAGAGTATTGATTCCCAGTACTGGTGCTGGTGAAGTTTTTTTGAATGTCTCTTGTGTTTCCTGTCGTTTACATGCTTTGCATGTTAGACAGCCTTTAAAGCAGGCATTTATATTCCTTTTTTGAAAATTCTTTTTAGCACTTTTTAAACTGTAACTAGGGGCCAAATTATTTTTACAAATTTTAGACTTTTTTAAAATTATTGGGGGATAACTGGGCAAAGAAGGTCCCAGAATGCTATCATCTTGTATTATAGACCACTATTTGGATATTGCCTTTTTGATTTTGTGATGATTGGTATTGTATTTTGTAATGAAAGCATGCTCAAACCTATTTGTAGTTTTATTATTTTTACAATCCCTTTTTATGGGATTATCTTGAAGCAAACTACCCCTATTTATTTTCACAACCTTTTTAAGTTCTTTCTGTAAGTGATTCTTATCATATCCCTTTGCGATGAGTTTATTTTTTACCACTGTTGCTTGGGTTTGGAATTAATTAAATCTGGAACAATTCCTGCGTACCCTTGTGAATTGGCTTTTGGGCAATGCCCTGGAGCCAAGGATCATAATGACAGCTTTGTCTGTGTACAAAGCTGTTTCCATCAGTTTTCTTAAAGGAAATCACATCAGGTCCATTGTTAGAAAGGGTAACGTCCAAAAAATTGATACTATCTCTGTTCCACTCTGATACAAATTGAAGATTGTACAAATTATGATTAAAAAAAGAACGAAGTCAGAAAAAGAATCTTTTGTACCCTGCCAGACGATAAGTATGTCATCTATGTACCGCCGCCAGAAGACCAGGTCTCCCCCCCCAGTCATGCGTCGACCACACTGTGAGCTCCTCCCACCTCCTCATGTAGATGTTGGCATAACTGGGGGTGGTCCCTGTTTGTTGCAAAAAGAACCTGTCAACAAACATAAAAAAGTTGGGTTCCAAGATTAAACTAATAGCCTGTAGAACAAATTCTTTGAATGGTTTTGAAATATTAGTATAATTTTGAAGGTAAAATGACACCGCCTCCACTCCTAAGTTGTGTTTGATGATTGTATAGAGGTAACATCTAAAGTGGCCCAAATGTTCTTTCCATTCTATGTTATCAAGTTCTTGCAAAATAGCTTTAGTATCTTTTATATATGAAATAACATGCTGTGCATAGGTTTGTAAAGCAGAATCTATAAAAGCCGAATGGAATTAATTCCACTGATGATGGGACGTTCAGGTGGTGAGGTGAGCGATTTGTGAATTTTTGGTAGAAAATAAAATATGGGCATAACCGGATGTGTGTTGTATAAAAATGTATAATTTTTAGCTGTTATAAAACCTTGTGAGAGTGTTTTTTCCAGGATTTTTTTTTAACAATTTGTTAAATAACTGAGTCGGATTATCACTGAGTTCTGTGTATGTATTTGTATCTCCCAAGATTTTATATGCCTCTGTTTTATAAAATTCAGTAGTCATAATGACTATCCCACCCCCTTTGTCAGCTTGCTTGATGACAAGATCTCCTCGTTCTGCTAGATTTTTTAGACAAAAAAGTGTGTTTTACCATCTATCATTTATTTTCATGTGGATGATTATATTTTGTGTTTGCTTGTTAAACATATGTAGAGAAACACAACTTAAGGGCAACATATGAAAAAACGAAATATCAAGCTGGAACCTGGCAGAGCAATTAGATGCATAAAATGTGAGAAGTTAGCTTATAGGCATTAGCTATAGTGGAGGAATATTAACAATCAATATACATGTACCACAATCAAGACCCACAAGGTCTCACTTTTTGTGCACTTAAGTTGTCAAAAGAAACTGAGGGGAGGAGATTTTAATAAGAAAATTGGAATTGAAGAAATGCGATTCATATTCAATTATTAATTATGAAACCTTATCTCCTCTTGGTTTAAACTTGGATTTTGAATTATGCCATTTTGTGAATTGATAGACTCATCTAATTTCTTATTGTTTTTTATCAGTCTTATAATAAAATGTAAAAAATCACTCTAAGTTAAAAGTTTTTATTAAAATTCCCTTTTTTTAGAACTCTGCACCCTCTGGTTTCAATGATGCACATCATGGTCTGGATCTATTGTTTTATGTGTCATATTGTTATCCACCGTCTACAGTATAGGGATACTGTTTTAATATGTATAAATTAGTGCATACATATTTAACACTGATATTGATTTCTATATTTTTTACTTTATTCTTTCCTTTTTACATATATTTATGATGTATTGGAATAGTGACGATGTGGAACGCAAAAGTGTTCCACCTGCAATATAAAAGCCCCTTTCTGCATACCGGAGTTAGAATGCTAATCAGTGAAACACAGTGTTGCATTCCACATAGACACAAGAAAGTGCGGTAAGTACCGAAAACAAGCTGGAACGCAGGTCACGTCCCACAACGTGACGTACGTAATGTGCATTAAAAACTACGAAACGTGCGTGCCACAAGACAGGAGAGAACTTCCGCGAACACGGATGCCGGCAATAATGCAATCAAGGAGCATATAAGGTGAACTTTTGAGTCTACAAGTCATTCACCAACTGAAGAAGACGATCTAAGGCGAAACACATTTTGGACTCTTTTGCACCTATAATTGAAGGTTTTTATTGATCACTTGATCACATCTATTATTTTATATTTGTTGTCCTAATAAATCTATCTGATTTTAACATTACCCTCGAGTTTCCTACTTTTCCCTACCTGAAGTACACGTGGGTTTAAAAGACATGGAAGAGGGCTGTGGATCACCGTAAGGATCCAAAGTCGCAACACACAAGAGCCAGGTGACCTATTGGCTGTCTCCTTGTGAGTGTACCATTCTATATCAAGATTCATATTTAATACCATCTGCACTATTGTTCCGCTTTATACTCTTTTACAGATTTATATTTTTACGCTGTTTACCTATTTCTCTATCATTTATATACCGGTATATTTTTAGTTCCACTTATTATATGTTTGTGTATAATTTGGATCTTGTCTGGTAGGGTGATGTATCTGAAAATTACGTCTCGCACCATAGCAGTCTTGAGTTGAGTAGGGCTTGGGAGACAGTAGACACTGTCAATGGCTATTTTTTTTGCCAGTAGCCAGCAGCCTCCTGATATAGTGTGGTAGTTACTACTCTGAATCCGCGGCTGTAATGCCCTTAATCTTGATGTGTGTGAATCATTGACGATCCTCCATGGCCATTAGTTTAAGTCACAGGGATTGTTGCTGAGCTTTGAGCATGGAATTGTCCACAGTAGACATTCTGTACTCCATTCATGTCTTCTTCGGTGACCCTGACTCGCTCTGTGACAGCCTCCACCTCCGTTTTGAGAAGTGCAGAATCTGCCACCAGTAATTGGTGTATATGTCAGAAGGAGTTTTAAATCCCATTTGGTTGTTGATGCTGAGTCGTCTGAAGATTTATAAGGCTCAGACCGAGAGGCTGTAAAGTCTCTGGTCTGTTGTTTCTTGCTACAGCGTCACAGTCGCTGACATGCAGATCTTTCGCGGGAGCGATCGTTGGCTGGGCGGGCCAGGGCAGCATTGTCCCTATATCTCTGCCATCCACAGTGGTTTGTGGTTTTTGAGCCAACCCATACCCGGCATATGTGCTGGTTAAGCAGTCAGTACAAGAGTAGAGGCAATCTCGGCACAGTTTGTAGCATCGCCACATAGGAGTTCTTCTTGGCCTTGAAGCATGTGGTAGACCCCAGATCTGTGCTTCCGTGTTGATGCTTTATGAGCCAGAAAGAAAGGCATTTAGTGATCCTGCGTGTCCTGCTGAATCAAGCTTGATGAATGAGGTAGCTGGATTAGGTTCAGGTTAGCAGATATTGGCAACATAGAAACATAAAAAGGCACGGCAGAAAATAACCATTCGGCCCTTCTAGTCTGCCCAATAATTTCGAAATACTTTTAATTAGTCCCTGGGCTTATCTTAAGTCTAGGATAGCCTTATGCCAGTCCCAAGCATGCTTAAACTCCCTCACTGTGTTAACCTCTACCAGCTGGAAGGCTATTCCATGCATCCACTACCCTCTCAGTAAAGTAATACTTCCTGATATTATTTTTAAACCTTTGACACTCTAATTTAAGACTATGTACTCTTGTTGTGGTAGTTTTTCGTTGTTTAAATATAGTCTCCTCCTTTACTGTGTTGATTTCCTTTGTGTATTTAAATGTTTCTATCATATCCCCCCTGTCTTGTCTTTCCTCCAAGCTATACATGTTAAGATCCTTTAACCTTTCCTGGTAAGTTTTATCCTGCAATCCATGATAATACCTCTCCCTATACAACCAAGCATTCTGCTAGCATTTCCTGCTGCTCTATTACATTGTCTGCCTACCTTTAAGTCATCTGAAATAATTACTCCTAAACAGGGGCGGACTGAGAGCCTTTGGGGCCCCCGGGCAAAATTAGATCCCAGGCCCTTTGAATGCACAAATATATGTGCATTAAATAAATGTTAAAGGATCACTATAGTGTCAGGAAAACCGCTTTGTTTTCCTGACACTAGAGTGCCCTAAGGGTGCTCCCACCCTCAGGGTCCCCCTCCCGTTGCGCTGAAGGGGTTAAAACCCCTTCAGCAGCTTACCTTTATCCAGCACCGGGCCCCCTCGGCGCTGGTGACCTCTCCTCCCCCGCCGATGTCAGCTCATGAGTGGAGCGAAATGCGCATGCGCGGCAAGTGCGCTTTCAAACAGTCCATAGGAAAGCATTTCTCAATGCTTTCCTATAGACGTTCTGCACGTCAGGATGACACCCACTAGAGGTTTGATTAACCCTGCTAAGTAAACATAGCAGTTTCTCTGAAACTGCTATGTTTACATCTGAAGGGTTAAAACCTGAGGGACCTGGCACCCAGACCACTTCATTGAGCTGAAGTGGTCTGGGTGACTATAGTGTCCCTTTAAATACAACTCTCATATAATACAGCATTCCTTTGGATGTGTATATTGTGAAGACCTGTGTATTAATGCATGTTTGTATTTGAGTCTGTGTGAATGCACTTGTGCATGTCTGGATGTAGTGTCAGTGTGAATGCATATGTGACAGGTGACAGAGTGTGTGAGGGAGAGGGTGACAGGTGGCAGAGTGAGGGGGTACCTGGAGGCAGAGTCAGGGAGGGAGGGGGTGACTAGTGACAGAGTGAGGGAGGGGGTGACTGTCCCCCTTACTCTGTCACTAGTCACCACCTCCCTCCCTCACTCTGTCACCAGTCATCCCCTCACTCACTCTGTCACTAGAGTGAGGGGGTGACTACTGACAGAGTGAGGGAGGGGGTGACTAGTGACAGAGTAAGGAAGGGAAGGGGTGACTAGTGACAGTGACAGAGTGAGTGAGGGGGTGACTAGTGACAGAGTGAGGGGGTGACTAGAGGGGGTGACTAGTGACAGAGTGAGTGAGGGGGTGACTAGTGACAGAGTAATGGAGGGAAGGGTTGACTAGTGACAGAGGGAGGGAGAGGGTGACTGTCACTAGTCACACCCTCCCTCTGTCCCTAGTCACCCCCTCCCTCCCTCACTCTGTCACTAGTCACCCCCTCCCTCACTCTGTCACTAGTCACCCCCTCCCTCCCTCTGTCACTAGTCACCCCCTCCCTCCCTCTGTCACTAGTCACCCTATGCCTCCCTCACTCTGTCACTAGTCATCTCCTCCCTCTATCACTAGTCACACCCTCCCCCTCACTCACGGTCACTAGAGTGAGGGGGTGACTAGTGACAGAGTGAGGGAGGGGGTGACTAGTGACAGAGTAAGGGAGGGGGTGACTAGTGACAGAGTAAGGGAGGGAGGGGGTGACACAGTGACAGAGGGAGGGGTGACTAGTGACAGAGGGAGGGAGGGGGTGACACAGTGACAGAGGGAGGGGTGACTAGTGACAGAGGGAGGGATGGGGTGACTAGTGACGGAGGGAGGGGGTGACTAAGGACAGAGTGAGGGAGGGAAGGGGTGACTAATGACAGAGAGAGGGGGTGACTAGTGACAGAGGGAGGGGTGACTAATGACAGAGGGAGGGGGTGACACAATGACAGAGGGAGGGAAGGGGTGACAGAGGGTGGGGTGACTAGTGACAGAGGGAGGGTGGGGGTGACACAGTGACACAGGGAGGGAGTGATTAGTGACACAGTGACGGAGGGAGTGAGTGATTAGTGACACAGTGACGGAGGGAGTGGTGACTTGTGGCAGTGAGGGAGGGGGTGACACAGTGACAGAGAGAGGGGGTGACTAGTGACAGAGGGGGGTGACTAGTGACAGAGGGGGGTGACTAGTGACAGAGGGGGGTGACTGTGACAGGGGAGGGGTGACAGTGACAGGGGAGGGGTGACAGTGACAGAGGGGGGTGACAGTGACAGAGGGGGGGTGACAGTGACAGAGGTGGGGTGACAGTGACAGAGGTGGGGTGACAGTGACAGAGGTGGGGTGACAGTGACAGAGGGAGGGATGACAGTGACAGAGGGGGGGGTAACCAGTGACAGGGGTGTGACCAGTGACAGAGGGAGGGGTGACCAGTGACAGGGGGGGTGACAGTGACAGAGGGGGGTGACTAGTGACAGAGGGAGGGGTGACAGTGACAGAGCGGGGGTGACAGTGACAGAGGGGGGGTGACAGTGACAGAGGGGGGTGACAGTGACAGAGGGGGGTGACTAGTGACAGAGGGGGGTGACTAGTGACAGAGGGGGGTGACTGTGACAGGGGAGGGGTGACAGTGACAGAGGGGGGGTGACAGTGACAGAGGGGGGGTGACAGTGACAGAGGGGGGTGACAGTGACAGAGGTGGGGTGACAGTGACAGAGGTGGGGTGACAGTGACAGAGGGGGGGTGACAGTGACAGAGGGGGGGTGACAGTGACAGAGGGAGGGGTGACAGTGACAGAGGGGGGTAACCAGTGACAGGGGTGTGACCAGTGACAGAGGGGGGTGACTAGTGACAGAGGGAGGGGTGACAGTGACAGACCGGGGGTGACAGTGACAGGGGGGGTGACAGTGACAGAGGGGGGGTGACAGTGACAGAGGGGGGTGACTAGTGACAGAGGGGGGTGACTAGTGACAGAGGGGGGTGACTGTGACAGGGGAGGGGTGACAGTGACAGGGGAGGGGTGACAGTGACAGGGGAGGGGTGACAGTGACAGAGGGGGGGTGACAGTGACAGAGGGGGGGTGACAGTGACAGGGGGGGGTGACAGTGACAGAGGTGGGGTGACAGTGACAGAGGGGGGGTGACAGTGACAGAGGGGGGGTGACAGTGACAGAGGTGGGGTGACAGTGACAGAGGTGGGGTGACAGTGACAGAGGTGGGGTGACAGTGACAGAGGGAGGGGTGACAGTGACAGAGGGAGGGGTGACAGTGACAGAGGGGGGGTAACCAGTGACAGGGGTGTGACCAGTGACAGGGGGGGTGACAGTGACAGGGGGGTGACTAGTGACAGAGGGAGGGGTGACTAGTGACAGAGGCGGGGGTGACAGTGACAGAGCGGGGGTGACAGTGACAGAGGGGGGGTGACAGTGACAGAGGGGGGGTGACAGTGACAGAGGGGGGGTGACAGTGACAGAGGGGGGTGACAGTGACAGAGGGGGGGTGACAGTGACAGAGGGGGGGTGACAGTGACAGAGGGGGGGTGACAGTGAAAGGGGGGGGTGACTAGTGACAGAGGGAGGGGTGACAATGAAAGGGGGGGGTGACTAGTGACAGAGGGAGGGGTGACCGTGACGGGGGGGTGACTAGTGACAGGGGGGGGTGACCAATGACAGAGGGGGGTGACTAGTGACAGAGGGAGGGTGACAGTGACAGGGGGGTGACTAGTGACAGAGTGGGGGTGACTAGTGACAGGGGGGGGGTGATTAGTGCCTACCTGTCTCTCTGCTCCCTCTTCTCTCCCAGGCTGCTGCTCCCTCCCCTGGTGGCTGTGATCGGGCTCTGTGTGAGAGGAGAATACAGGAAGTGATGTCACTTCCTGGCTCCGCCTCTCCCATCACACAGAGCCGCATGGGACAGGAAGGAGGAGACCTGGCAGAGAGGAGGTGAAGCTGCCAGGTCTCGGGTGAGGGTGAGAGGGGGGTGATTTAAAGAGCGGTAGGTTGCTGGGGCCCTGCGCTGCATCAGGGGCGCCAGCAACCTAATAAAGGAAAATACTTTTTTTATTTTTTTGCCGTTCCAGTTGGAGAGATCTCTGATCTCTCCAGCTGGAGCATGGCTTTGCTGCCGGGCCCCTGGCTGCCTCGGGCCCTCGGTCCATGACCGATATGCCCGAGTGGTCAGTCCGCCCCTGCTCCTAAATCCCTTTCCTCAGATGTTAGTTAGTTAGTAGGGTATCAAATATTCTATACTCTGCCCTTGGGTTTTTACATCCAAGATGCATTATCTTGCACTTATCCACATTGAATGTCAGCTGCCACAGCTCTGACCATTTTTCTAGTTTACCTAAATCATTTGCCATTTGGCTTATCCCTCCTGGAAGATCAACCCTGTTACATATCTTAGTATCATCAGCAAAAAAAAATATCAAGACCTTCTGCAATATCACTAATAAAAATATTAAAGAGAATGGGTCCAAGTACAGATCCCTGATGTACCCCACTGGTAACTAGACCTTAATTCGAATATACTCCGTTGACAACAAACATTAAACGTTTCTGGTCAAGTAAGATATCAAGCTCAGCCCCCCAAATATACATATTTTGTAATGTTTCTTTTCCTAGTGCTTCATAATTAAAATTACAATCAAGTTCCAAGGTCACTAACTGGCTTTGATCTCTGTGAGTAAACTGGATCCTGCAAAGATTAATACAGTTTCAAACTGGAGTAAGGGTAAAGAACTACATGTATTGATGGCAAGATGATTACTTGAGTAGTTGTGCTTGGTCCTTAATTCTATAAATGGTCTCTTTGGCACAAAAAAAAAAAAAAAAAGAGATTTTATTTTATCGTTTCACCAGACTTTTTTTTAATCAATTGAGAATGAGCCACTGAGCAGCATTATGCTCTGTGATTGTTCACTTGGTGACATTAAAATCTTTTTCATTGTAAAATTGTAATATTTTCCGGAAGAGGCCTGACTGCCGACAGAGATGGACGCTTAGAGTCAGAGCTCCGCACCCGAGGCTCCAAATAAGCACTGCCAACGGCACCAACCCACTTCAAAAGCACCAGACCCGAACCCTAACGACCTCCTAAACACTTACCTACAGATGTCAACCCGCAAACATCAAAAAAAAGGCCCCAAAGAAGCCATTTCAGTGGCCGACATGCTCACAACCCCGCGAGCGTCTTCACGTGGCATCATGGAGGACACGAGCACCGGCAATAGAACCGGAGAAACCAGCCCTCGTGTCGCCTCCACAGCGGCGGGCAAAACCCCAGAGGCATCATCCAGTGCCATCCTTCAATCACTCGCAGAAGTGAAGGGATACCTGGCGGCAGAAATTGCACGAACTGCAGAGGAAGTCAAGGCCGAAATTGCCGCAATTGGCGCCCGCACGACAGAAACAGAACACAGAGTGGCACGACTAGTCACAGCACAGAATACTACCACTTCACTCACTAATGTACTCCAACAAAAAATCACCGACCTGGAGGTCGAAATGGAAGACATTTCCAACAGATCACGACGCAACAACCTACGCGTCCGAGGTCTGCCTGAAAAAGTGAAAGAAGACGATATAGAAAATGTGCTGGTCCAACTCTTCCAGCTCCACTTACCAAATATGCCTGACCACATGTGGCAAATCGACAGAGCACACAGGGCTCTCAGAGCGAGAGGCCCAGACACAAGCCCGCCAAGGGATGTCATTATAAAATGGCACTACTTCAAGACAAAGGACGCCATCTTGAAAAGCAGCAGAGCACAGCCGTTCAAATTCGAGGGAAGAGAAATCCAACTATACCAGGACATTGCCCCGGCCACCCTCCTACGTAGACGAGCATGGAAGCCGGTCACGGAATTACTGCGACAGAAAGGGATCAGATTCGCATGGGGATACCCCTTCAAGATACTGATTTTTCAAGGCCCCACGCCGGCGATCTTACTACCCACAACGGATGTCCGAGCTTTCCTAACGGACTTAGGCATATCGGTGCCGGATGACCTCCAACTTCCAGCGAACGGCATCCCAGAACTGACACCCCTGCCGGACAGCTGGGAGGAACAACACCATCGACCACGCTGAAACCAAGGACATACCGTAATGTATACCATAAAGTATACATATAATGTTGGTTTGAGGCCGGCTTAGGCGCTAGATAGTTTTTTAACGGCGCATCTAAACGCCATTAGGCCTAAATGGGAACCCCATAACATTGTGTTACTAAATGTTTATACTGGTGTAATATTGTTAAATAATCCTGGGGATGGGGGGAGAGGGAACTGTATAAATCTTTTGACCATTGTACTGCTTATTTGATTGTAATATGTCCTGTGTTTAACTGTGGTTTTAGTTGTGTGGGAAGGGGGCAGGAGACCGAAAATTCTCAACCAAATTGATCCATGATGTCCATAACGTGTCACGAAAACAGCGGAACTTTCGGGTCACGGGACCTGGGATTCCCGCTCAAACGTGACGAACTCCCCACAGAGAGCCGCTGGCATAAGGCACCCTAAGACACAGGGATCAAGAAAATAGATCAGCGCTACAGGTGGGGTCCCCCATACGCTCCCGGACGGGACGCGACCCACATAGGCATGTACTTAAGCACGGGACAGGGTCAGAACTTAATTACTCAACCCCAGAGAGCATAAACACCCCCGTCCTGTGTAAAAATGTGATAGGAGGCCATTAACCCGATATGCCCTCAACCCGATAGGGACAAACCACGAAGGACATGGATATTAGCCCCAAACCACCCACTACACAATTAAGCCGCCCCTTGCCCGCGAAGCAATATAAAAGACACACAGAAAACCAACGCTTAATAGATTAAATTGATAAAATTACAAAAAAAAAAAAAAAAAAAAAAGGTCAAAACAAACGGGCAACCAAAAGACTATGATACACCATGGGTCGCCCTCCCCTACACTCCCAGGAGACACAGGTTGATTTTATTTTGTATAAGAGCCTCGCCAGGGTGCATATCGGCTGAGCTTCCCCCCCGTTAGAGGAGATACCCTCAACGCGGTGGACACCCACCCCCTATAGCTCCTGGCAACTGATAAGACCCGGATATTTTAATTGTATTGTTTATTGTTTATAATCAGTTTGTAAAAGTTTGCACACTTAGTGAACTTAGCGCACTCACGCTATTGTATAGCTTGCGTATTTAACGTGCACTTCTACCTTTCTTTAGGTGATACACCTAGTGATATCCCTTACCCCCTCCCCCCCCCCACCCTCCACCCTCCCCTACCCCCCACCCACCCATAAACGCACCCGATTGAGAACGAGAGCGGACCTGCAGGGGCGTGCGGATCGGGGCGGGCTGCACGGGCCCGGGCATCGGACCCGGAACAGACTGACTACCCCTCACAGACTGGGTAAGCGGACACGCACTAACACAAGACTAAACATGGACCTGAAAATCACCTCCCTAAATGTGAATGGCCTGAATGTGCCCACAAAACAACGGCTACTCCTGAGAGAGGTACGTCGCCAGAAGGCCGACATCACCTTTGTACAAGAGACGCACATACCACGCTCCTCGCAACTAACACTGACGAACCACATATACACAAGAGCATACGCATCACGCGCCCAATGTAAAAAAAACGGAGTAGAAATACTCATACATAAGAAATGTCCCCTACAGGTAACAGGCGTACAAACAGACGCTGAGGGCCGGTACGTGGCCCTGTCGGGCACGCTGCAATCCAACACATATCATCTGATCAATGTCTATGGGCCAAACACCCCCATACCTGAGTTCTGGGCTAACCTTGAGTCACTGATCACTACCCTACCGAGGGGTATAATAATATTAGGGGGAGACCTTAATGCCACGCCCTGCCCGGCGACAGACCGGGGAGGAGGCCAACGGCTCCCGCGCTCACAACATAGAGGGGCCCAGGACAAGCTCCTAAATAAATTCATCCTTAATACAGGGCTACTGGACCCATGGCGCATCCAACACCCAGGGGAGCATGATTATACCTTCTACTCCGCCCCACACGCCACCTACTCCCGCATAGATCTTTTCCTTACGAACTGCCTAGGTATGCAGTGGATTAAAACTTCTGCAATAAACCTAATCTCCTGGTCGGATCACGCCGACATAGAAATAACCTTAAGAACGCAGGGGACACATACACCCTGGAAATGGCGTATGAACGCCTCTCTCCTTAAAAACCCACAAATTCTGGAAAGCACTAGACAGGAGATAACAAACTACTTCCTCACTAATGATACCCCAGACATATCACCTACGACACTGTGGGCGGCCCACAAGCCTGTAATCAGGGGCCACCTCATAAAGCTAGCCACACACTATAAAAGGAAAAAATATGAGAGACTAACAGACCTCCTAAAACAACTTCGAAAAGCCGAAATGCGAAACAAACAGACGGCCACTCCATCCACGACGAAAGACTTACAAGACATAAGACGCATGATTAGGGAGCTAATGGTGGACGAAGTCAGCAATGACATACGCCACACAAAAAGGCTCTTTTATGAGAAGTCCAATAAAATGGACACCCTCTTAGCAAGAGCCTTAAGACCTAAAACTCTCAAGACTACAACTATGGCAGTCAGAAACAAGCAGGGAACAATTCTCACCAACCCGGAGGACATCAACATAGAATTCACACACTTCTACACTGATCTATACAACCACGCACCTACACTAACCGAGACCAATGAAGACTACATGGGGGAGGTTAGGACGTTTCTAACTAAAGCCCAACTCAAGAGGCTCCCCGCCAACCTAACGGGACCGCTGGGAGCCCCCATAGAAATGGAGGAAGTCGTCATGGCCGTCACTGGACTTAAGGGCGCTAAGGCCCCGGGGCCGGACGGCTTTGACGGCACATACTACAAAACCTTTAAAGAACAACTCACCCCATACCTAACCAAAATGTACAAAAAGTGGACAGAAGGAGAAACACCACACCAGGACCTCATGACAGCAGACATTACCCTTATTCCTAAACCAGATAGAGACCACACCTACATCTCCAACTATCGGCCCATATCACTTATCAACTTCGACGTCAAAACCTACGCTAAACTACTGGCCAATCGACTTAACCCACTGCTCACCAGGTACATACATGCGGACCAAGTGGGCTTCGTACCCACTAGGCAGCTGTATGAAAATACACGAAGGGCAGTGGACCTCATATGGAGGGCAAGAAGTAAGCAAACGCCTTCTCTGCTCCTCTCTCTGGATGCAGAGAAGGCGTTTGACAGGATCCTATGGCCGTATCTATTCACGCTACTCCGACACATGCAATTACCAGACACATTCCTTACAGCAGTGCACGCCTTATATGTAAACCCCAGAGCACAGACACTAGTGCAGGGAACGGCACCACGCCCCTTTACACTTAAAAACGGCACACGTCAGGGATGCCCGTTATCCCCCCTGCTATTTATCCTGGCCTTAGAGCCCTTATTGACACTTATCAGGGAACACCCAAGAATACAAGGCATCCGAGTGGCGACGGAAGAGTTTAAAGTGTCAGCGTATGCCGACGACATATTACTGACCCTTACTGAACCCAAAGAATCTGTACCACACCTACTAACGCTGCTAGATGAATACAAACGCGTCTCGGGATACAAAATAAATGTAGATAAGTCAGTAGGCATGCCCATTGGAATCCCCGATTCGGACGCCACGGAGCTGGCCCAAACCCATGGACTGAATATCACACAACGACCTATCAAATACCTAGGGGTCGCACTCCCTCCCAACACCGACGACATATACGCAACCAATCACCAACGCCTAATGGCCACGCTAATCAAAGACCTAGCCCAGTGGAACAACAAACCCATCTCGTGGATAGGAAGGCTACACAGCGTAAAAATGAACTTACTACCCCGCCTCCTGTTCCTCTTCCAGGCACTTCCGACGAAGGTCACTAAAAGCGATCTCAAGCCACTACAAACGGCAATAGACGACTTCGTCTGGGCCGGGAAGAGGCACAGGATAGCGAGACAAACACTGTACACACCCAAAAGCAGAGGGGGCCTGGGCCTCCCCAACCTTCATGCCTACTACCTGTCAGCACAACTGGCGCAAATAATAGAATGGCACTCGCCACCCGACATTCACAGATGGGTTGACTTAGAAACTCTACTCATGGGTTCCGACCTCCCGCAGTACTGGATATGGGTTCCAAGACAAGATAGACCGCCAATATCCACAACATGCCCAGCAATCCTGAACTCCATCAGGATCTGGGATTATGCTGCCCACAAATATGCCCTCACTCACCCCACCTCGCCGCTCACACCGTACCTACGCAACAAAGCGTTCCCACCGGGCTTAACAGCCAGAGATTTCAAAAACATAGAAAACACGGGCATCCAGAGATACCACCAATTGTATCAAAATGGATCAATCAGATCTTTTGAGGACCTCAAGACACTGGCCCCGCTGACTACCAAAGATTATTTTCGCTACATGCAGCTTCGGGACTTTGCAGGAAGCGCGCAAGTTAGGGCAGCAGCACACACTAAGCCCACCTTTTATGAAGCCCTTTGCGCAGCAGAAGGACCACGTACCGGCCTCATCACCCGCCTCTACACCCAGCTTAGCACCCCATCAGACAAAACATACACTCCCACATATGTCACGCAATGGGAAAACGATCTACAGCAAACACTGGAGGGTGGTGAATGGCAGGATATATGGGAGGCATCGACAAAAACATCCATCTGTGTAATTCACCAAGAACAGTGCTACAAGACACTCATGAGGTGGTATACCACACCAGTTAAACTATTCCGCATGGGTAAAACAACCACTGACACATGCTGGAGGGGCTGCGGGGAGAAAGGAACATACATACACATGTGGTGGACCTGCCCCAAAGTAACGACCTACTGGGAAGACATAGCCCAACTGCTGACGACGGTAATAAACAAACCAATCAGACCAGATCCTTGGGCTTTCTTAATAGCCCGACCCATTGACAATCTACCCAGTAAAGAACAGAAATTGCTCAATAAAATTACGCTGGCCGCCAGAAGAGCCATGGCTCAACACTGGCTACAAATGGACTTGCCTCAAATGACCGATGTTATCCGAAATGTCAAGGAGGCCCACCTCATGGATAGACTGACTGCCCAAGTTAGGGATACCTACCCACTTTTCATCAAAATCTGGGAACCATGGGAAGATTACACCAACCGTTGACACTACAGTGACTGACCAGACCTATATACTCTACGACTCGACAGACGAGGCCCGCCCGGGCGGCTCGCCCTGAGCCGGATGTACCCTATACTCACCCCCAATCCCACTCCTCCCCCTCTTACTCCCCCCCCACTACACTGGCCTTCTCACAGGCCACTCTTTAGAATTGCCTATGCTAATAGAGCATGTGTGATGCGTGCTTTAATTGATATGCATACCCTCTGTCAAACAAAATGTACGAAGCTACTGAGATAATAACCCTATTCCGTTTAAACTTAAGTGCGGATGTTTGTGTATACCTGTGCATATCAACACATCAAAATAACCCCCGTGACCACCTTTAACATATCAGATATGCATACAGCACATGATGACTCATCCTGCTCTCGCCCTACCTAGAATCCGTACAATAAAACATGGACAAGAGAGACCATTAGGTAGACTTATGCACCAAGATAGGTGTAAGCTAGAATCAACGGAGGTAATCAACTTCCCATGACCTTATGTGATAAGGAGCCTGAATGAACTTGTCGAAAACATAGCACCTCCACGTACTCTATTTAAACAAAAAACATAAAAATGTACTGTGTATGTCTTATTATATACCCTATTGTATAAAATGTTATTGTATTGCAAGAGGATTGCCTTTGGGGTACCTCATATGCACGTGTTACCTGTTTAAGTACTCCAAAAATAAAGAAATAAAAAAAATAAAAAAAATTGTAATATTTTCCAGTTTTATTTTTTTACTAACTTAAGTCATGGATAAACCAACAGCAAAACATTGTCAACATCAATAAGGGTTTTGCATTTAGACTAAAAGCACTTAATAAACACTATGAATATAAGAGTATATACGAAATATACAATGGTATAATCAGCACGCGTGATTTCCAGCTGTGTATAAAGAATCTGCAAGGGCCAGGTGCAGCTTGTGAAGTGAAACATGACTGAATACATTTTACGTTATATAGTGTTATATAATGCAATGTTTTTGTCACACAGTGTAGCACGGTGGTATCCAGAAGCACTGTTATACCACTTCACACAATAATACTGAGCAGTGTCTGCTATCTCTGTTTTACGAATGGTAAAGTAATATTCTGTTGCCTCACTGTTAATGGAGGAAGTAAAACGATCTGAAGATATTCCAGGTCCATATCTTGGAGAAGAAACTGAATGGTGATTGTATATAATACGTTGGGGAGATTCTCCTGGGATCTGTTTTAATAAATGCACCCAGCTTCCATCCTTAACTCCAACGTTACAGGTAAAAGTTACACTTTCCCCAACATTCACTGTAGGGTTTGATGGTGTTAGCAATAGCGTCTGAGATTCAGCATCTAGGAGAGTGAAAACACATGTGAGAAACAAACTGAGTAAACATTATAAATTACTAATAAGCAGAACTGGTACATACATGGAATCCAGATCAATGCACAACATATCGACAGTAATATATTCATGGTCAGGCATGCAATGTCCATTTATGCTCTATACATGCTGTGATAGAGCTGTATATATACCGATAACTTGGAACATTGTGGAGCTTCTGATGCAAATGAATCACAGAAAATTATTAATATGGTTACCCTCGATAGATCTATGTAAAACAAGGTTTATAAACAATGCTAAAAACAGTGAATCACAACTGAAAGTAAAAATGTTAAACCAGTTATATATCTTTAAATATAATAAAACCAATATTAAAAGACTTTTCTCTCTGACAGTGGCGTCACTAGGGGGGGCCAGAGGGGGCCATGGCCCCCCTACATCATGCTGTCCCCCCCATAGACCTCCCCCAAATGCCAGCAACCTGCTGGCCACGTGTTTAAATTATATTTCTTCGGGCTGTAACAGTCTGTGACAGCCCGAGGGAATGCAGGAGAGAGGAGCTGGAGCAGTGCTGGGCATGGGCGTCCGCAGGAATTTTTCCAGGGGGGGGCATAATTGTAATGACATCTATGCTTGGCCCCTTTTTGACAGTGTCAAGAAGGGGAGGAGCATAGTCGTTATCACTTAAAGCCAGGGTGAATAGCGTTTTCACAACTATGGTGTCAGGAATACATGTTTGTATTCCTGACACTATAGTGTTCCTTTAAGCAAATTAAAGGAACATTTTGATCACCATAATAACTTCATCTAAATGAAAATGCTATGATGCCAGGAATGCCCTGGGTGCTCTTTCCTTTAAGGGGTTAAACCGCTCTCAAATGGTTTAACCCCAAAGGCTTCCTCCAGCTCCAGGTCCCTCAGTGGTATTCGGCATCTGAAACGGAGTGTCAGGAAGTGCAGATTGACGTCAGGCATGGGTACCGCTGATTGGCTAGAGTTGGCAGTTGACGCTCTAAGCCAATCGCTAGTTCCCGGTTCATAATTTTTTTTAAAACTTTTTTATGAATGGGGAGCTACTGATTGGCTTAGAGTGCCAGCTGACCGCTCTAGCCAATCAGCAACACCCCTACCCAGCGGCACTCTGTGCATCCAGGCACTCAGTAAATAAAAGTCAACACATTAACACTGATATTTTTTTTTACCTGGGGAGATGAGAGGGTCCAGAGTTTCCCTGCCAGGCCCAGGTACCAAAGCCTTATGATGTGGTGTCCAGAATAAAGTAGAGGGTTCACTTTATTTGTCCTTCCTGCTCCAATCTCCTTTTCTTCTCCTTCATTTGACAGTCTTCTTTTTCTTCTGACACTGTCTTCTATATTTGGCTCCTTCTGCTCCTTTCTGCTTATTTTGCGCCCTTCTGCTCCTTTCTCATTCTAATCCCTTTCTGCTCCTTGCAGACCCTTTCTGCTCCTTTTCCTACTTTAGCTTTGTGCTCCTTGCTGTCCGTTTCTGCTCCTTCTTCAACTTTACCTTTGTGCTCCTTCTGATTCTTTCTGCTCCTTTACCTTTGTGCTCCTTCTGTCCCTTTCTGCTCCTTGCAGACCCTTTATGCTCCTTGCAGACCCTTCCTGCTCCTTGGTGCCCATGCTCCTTGCATACCCTTCCTGCTCCTTGCAGACTCTTCATTTAGCCCCCTCTCCCCCCATGCCTCACTTGTCTAATCTATAGGCTGCCCCCCCAGGCCTCACTTGCCTAATCTATAGGCTGCCCCCCATGCCTCACTCGCCTAATCTATAGGCTGCCCCCCATGCCTCACTCGCCTAATCTATAGGCTGCCCCCCATGCCTCACTCCCCTAATCTATAGGCTGCCCCCATGCCTTACTCCCCTAATCTATAGGCTGCCCCCCATGCCTTACTCCCCTAATCTATAGGCTGCCCCCCATGCCTTACTCCCCTAATATATAGGCTGCCCCCCATGCCTTACTCCCCTAATATATAGGCTGCCCCCCATGCCTTACTCCCCTAATATATAGGCTGCCTCCCATGCCTTACTCCCCTAATATATATGCTGCCCCCCATGCCTTACTCCCCTAATATATATGCTGCCCCCCATGCCTTACTCCCCTAATATGTAGGCTGCCCCCCATGCCTTACTCTCCTAATATGTAGGCTGCCCCCCATGCTGCCCCCCATGCCTTACTCCCCTAATATATAGGCTGCCCCCCATGCCTTACTCCCCTAATATATAGGCTGCCCCCCCATGCCTTACTCCCCTAATATATAGGCTGCCCCCCATGCCTTACTCCACTAATATATAGGCTGCCCCCACATGCCTTACTCCCCTAATATATAGGCTGCCCCCATGCCTTACTCCCCTAATATATAGGCTGACCCCCATGCCTTACTCCCCTAATATATAGGCTGCCCCCCATGCCTTACTCCCCTAATATATAGGCTGCCCCCCCATGCCTTACTCCCCTAATATATAGGCTGCCCCCCATGCCTTACTCCCCTAATATATAGGCTGCCCCCCATGCCTTACTCCCCTAATATATAGGCAGCCCCCCCATGCCTTACTCCCCTAATATATAGGCTGCCCCCATGCCTTACTCCCCTAATATATAGGCTGCCCCCCATGCCTTACTCCCCTAATATATAGGCTGCCCCCCATGCCTTACTCCCCTAATATATAGGCTGCCCCCCATGCCTTACTCCCCTAATATATAGGCTGCCCCCCATGCCTTACTCCCCTAATATATAGGCTGCCCCCCATGCCTTACTCCCCTAATATATAGGCTGCCCCCATGCCTTACTCCCCTAATATATAGGCTAACCCCCATGCCTTACTCCCCTAATATATAGGCTGCCCCCCATGCCTTACTCCCCTAATATATAGGCTGCCCCCCATGCCTTACTCCCCTAATATATAGACTGCCCCCCCATGCCTAATATGTAGGCTGCCCCCCCATGCCTATATATATGCCTATATTTTTACGCTGTTTACCTATTTCTCTATCATTTATATACCGGTATATTTTTAGTTCCACTTATTATATGTTTGTGTATAATTTGGATCTTGTCTGGTAGGGTGATGTATCTGAAAATTACGTCTCGCACCATAGCAGTCTTGAGGTGAGTAGGGCTTGGGAGACAGTAGACACTGTCAATGGCTATTTTTTTTGCCAGTAGCCAGCAGCCTCCTGATATAGTGTGGTAGTTACTACTCTGAATCCGCGGCTGTAATGCCCTTAATCTTGATGTGTGTGAATCATTGACGATCCTCCATGGCCATTAGTTTAAGTCACAGGGATTGTTGCTGAGCTTTGAGCATGGAGTTGTCCACAGTAGACATTCTGTACTCCATTCATGTCTTCTTCGGTGACCCTGACTCGCTCTGTGACAGCCTCCACCTCCGTTTTGAGAAGTGCAGAATCTGCCACCAGTAATTGGTGTATATGCCAGAAGGAGTTTTAAATCCTATTTGGTTGTTGATGCTGAGTCGTCTGAAGATTTATAAGGCTCAGACCGAGAGGCTGTAAAGTCTCTGGTCTGTTGTTTCTTGCTACAGCGTCACAGTCGCTGACATGCAGATCTTTCGCGGGAGCGATCGTTGGCTGGGCGGGCCAGGGCAGCATTGTCCCTATATCTCTGCCATCCACAGTGGTTTGTGGTTTTTGAGCCAACCCATACCCGGCATATGTGCTGGTTAAGCAGTCAGTACAAGAGTAGAGGCAATCTCGGCACAGTTTGTAGCATCGCCACATAGGAGTTCTTCTTGGCCTTGAAGCATGTGGTAGACCCCAGATCTGTGCTTCCGTGTTGATGCTTTATGAGCCAGAAAGAAAGGCATTTAGTGATCCTGCGTGTCCTGCTGAATCAAGCTTGATGAATGAGGTAGCTGGATTAGGTTCAGGTTAGCAGATATTGGCAACATAGAAACATAAAAAGTCACGGCAGAAAATAACCATTCGGCCCTTCTAGTCTGCCCAATAATTTCGAAATACTTTTAATTAGTCCCTGGCCTTATCTTAAGTCTAGGATAGCCTTATGCCAGTCCCAAGCATGCTTAAACTCCCTCACTGTGTTAACCTCTACCAGCTGGAAGGCTATTCCATGCATCCACTACCCTCTCAGTAAAGTAATACTTCCTGATATTATTTTTAAACCTTTGACACTCTAATTTAAGACTATGTACTCTTGTTGTGGTAGTTTTTCTTTGTTTAAATATAGTCTCCTCCTTTACTGTGTTGATTTCCTTTGTGTATTTAAATGTTTCTATCATATCCCCCCTGTCTTGTCTTTCCTCCAAGCTATACATGTTAAGATCCTTTAACCTTTCCTGGTAAGTTTTATCCTGCAATCCATGATAATACCTCTCCCTATACAACCAAGCATTCTGCTAGCATTTCCTGCTGCTCTATTACATTGTCTGCCTACCTTTAAGTCATCTGAAATAATTACTCCTAAATCCCTTTCCTCAGATGTTAGTTAGTTAGTAGGGTATCAAATATTCTATACTCTGCCCTTGGGTTTTTACATCCAAGATGCATTATCTTGCACTTATCCACATTGAATGTCAGCTGCCACAGCTCTGACCATTTTTCTAGTTTACCTAAATCATTTGCCATTTGGCTTATCCCTCCTGGAAGATCAACCCTGTTACATATCTTAGTATCATCAGCAAAAAAAAATATCAAGACCTTCTGCAATATCACTAATAAAAATATTAAAGAGAATGGGTCCAAGTACAGATCCCTGATGTACCCCACTGGTAACTAGACCTTAATTCGAATATACTCCGTTGACAACAAACATTAAACGTTTCTGGTGAAGTCAGATATCAAGCTCAGCCCCCCAAATATACATATTTTGTAATGTTTCTTTTCCTAGTGCTTCATAATTAAAATTACAATCAAGTTCCAAGGTCACTAACTGGCTTTGATCTCTGTGAGTAAACTGGATCCTGCAAAGATTAATACAGTTTCAAACTGGAGTAAGGGTAAAGAACTACATGTATTGATGGCAAGATGATTACTTGAGTAGTTGTGCTTGGTCCTTAATTCTATAAATGGTCTCTTTGGCACAAAAAAAAAAAAAAAAAGAGATTTTATTTTATCGTTTCACCAGACTTTTTTTTAATCAATTGAGAATGAGCCACTGCACAGCATTATGCTCTGTGATTGTTCACTTGGTGACATTATAATCTTTTTCATTGTAAAATTTTAATATTTTCCAGTTTTATTTTTTTACTAACTTAAGTCATGGATAAACCAACAGCAAAACATTGTCAACATCAATAAGGGTTTTGCATTTAGACTAAAAGCACTTAATGAACACTATGAATATAAGAGTATATACGAAATATACAACGGTATAATCAGCACGCGTGATTTCCAGCTGTGTATAAAGAATCTGCAAGGGCCAGGTGCAGCTTGTGAAGTGAAAAATGACTGAATACACTTTCCGTTATATAGTGTTATATAATGCAATGTTTTTGTCACACTGTGTAACACGGTGGTATCCAGTATTACTGCCATACCACTTCACACAATAATACAGAGCAGTGTCTGCTATCTCTGTTTTACGAATGGTAAAGTAATATTCTGTTGCCGCACTGTTAATGGAGGCAGTAAAACGATCTGAAGATATTCCAGGTCCATATCTTGGAGAAGAAAATGAATGGTGATTGTATATAATAAGCTGGGGAGCTTCTCCTGGGATCTGTTTTAATAAATGCACCCAGTCTCCATCCTTAACTCCAGTGTTACAGTTGAAAGTTACACTTTCCCCAACATTCACTATAGGGTTTGATGGTGTCAGCAATAGTGTCTGAGATTCAGCATCTGGGAGAGTGAAAACACATGTGAGAAACAAACTGAGTAAACATTATAAATTACTAATAAGCAGAACTGGTACATACATGGAATCCAGATCAATGCACAACATATCGACAGTAATATATTCATGTTCAGGCATGCAATGTCCATTTATGCTCTATACATGCTGTGATAGAGCTGTATATATACCGATAACTTGGAACATTGTGGAGCTTCTGATGCAAATGAATCACAGAAAATTATTAATATGGTTACCCTTGATAGATCTATGTAAAACAAGGTTTATAAACAATGCTAAAAACAGTGAATCACAACTGAAAGTAAAAATGTTAAACCAGTTATATATCTTTAACCCCTTAAGGACCAAACTTCTGGAATAAAAGGGAATCATGACATGTCACACATGTCATATGTCCTTAAGGGGTTAAATATAATAAAACCAATAATAATAGGAAGACTTTTCTCTCTGATTGACAGTGGCGTCACTAGGGGGGCAAGAGGGGGCCATGCCCCCCCCCCCCCTACATCATGCTGTCCCCCCCTTAGACCCCCCCCAAATGCCAGCAACCTGCTGGCCACGTGTTTAAATTATATTCCCTCGGGCTGTAACAGTCTGTGGTAGCCCGAGGGAATGCAGGAAAGAGGAGCTGGAGCAGTGCTGGGTGCTGTCTGTGGCCGAAGGGAGCACTGACAGGCTACCCGACACAGGCCACGCCCCCAAATGAAGCCCCGCCCCTGCCGTTAAGCAGCAGCCCTCGCTGCTGCTGCTGCAAAGGCCAGAAGATGGCTGTCTGACGCCCAGCAACAGGTACGCTTGATGTGTGTGTGCTAGTGATGAAGCGTGTGTGTGTGTGTGTATGGACTCAGCAGTCTGTGTGTGTGTGTGTATGGACTCAGCAGTCTGTGTGTGTCTGTGTGTATGGACTCAGCAGTCTGTGTGTGTCTGTGTGTATGGACTCAGCAGTCTGTGTGTGTTTGTGTGTGTATGGACTCAGCAGTCTGTGTGTGTGTGTGGACTCCGCAGTCTGTGTGTGTCTGTGTGTGTGTGTATGGACTCAGCAGTCTGTGTGTGTCTGTGTATGTATGTACTCAGCAGCCTGTGTGTGTATCTATTCAGCAGTCTGTGTGTGTGTGTATGGACTCAGCAGTCTGTGTGTGTGTGTGTGTGTATGGGCTCAGCAGTCTGTGTGTGTGTGTGTGGACTCCGCAGTCTCTGTGTGTGTGTGTGTGTATGGACTCAGCAGTCTGTGTGTGTGTGCGTGTATGGACTCAGCAGTCTGTGTGTGTGTGTATGTACTCAGCAGTCTGTGTGTGTGTATGTACTCAGCAGTCTGTGTGTGTATCTATTCAGCAGTCTGTGTGTGTGTGTATGGACTCAGCAGTCTGTGTGTGTGTGGACTCCGCAGTCTGTGTGTGTGTGGACTCTGCAGTCTGTGTGTGTCTCTGTGTGTGTGTGTGTGTGTGTGGACTCAGCAGTCTGTGTGTGTGTGTGTGTGTGTATGGATTCAGCAGTCTGTGTGTGTGTGTGTGTGTGTGTGTATGGACTCAGCAGTCTTTGTGTGTGTGTATGGACTCAGCAGTCTTTGTGTGTGTATGGACTCAGCAGTCTGTGTGTGTGTATGGACTCAGCAGTCTGTGTGTGTGTGTGTGTGTATGGATTCAGCAGTCTGCGTGTGTGTGTGTGTGTGTATGGACTCAGCAGTCTGTGTGTGTGTGTGTATGGATTCAGCAGTCTCTGTGTGTGTGTGTGTGTGTGTGTGTATGGACTCAGCAGTCTGTATGTGTGTGTATGGATTCAGCAGTCTGTGTGTGTGTGTATGGACTCAGCAGTCTGTGTGTGTGTGGACTCCGCAGCCTGTGTCTGTGTGTGTGTGTGTGTGTATGGACTCAGCAGTCTGTGTGTGTGTGTGTGTGTGTATGGACTCAGCAGTCTGTGTGTGTGTGTGTGTGTGTGTGTGTGTATGGACTCAGCAGTCTGTATGTGTGTGTATGGACTCAGCAGTCTGTGTGTGTATGGACTCCGCAGCCTGTGTCTGTGTGTGTGTGTGTGTGTATGGACTCAGCAGTCTGTGTGTGTATGGACTCTGCAGTCTGTGTGTGTGTGTGTGTGTGGATTCAGCAGTCTGTGTGTGTGTGTGTGGATTCAGCAGTCTGTGTGTGTATGGACTCAGCAGCCTGTGTGTGTATGGATTCAGCAGTTTGTGTGTGTGTGTGTGTGTGTATGGACTCAGCAGTCTGTGTGTGTGTGGACTCTGCAGTCTGTGTGTGTCTGTGTGTGTGTGTGTGTGTGTGTATGGACTCAGCAGTCTGTGTGTGTGTGGATTCAGCAGTCTGTGTGTGTGTGTATGGACTCAGCAGTCTCTGTGTGTTTATGGATTCAGCAGTTTGTGTGTGTGTATGGACTCAGCTGTCTGTGTGTGTGTGTGTGTGTGTGTATGGATTCAGCAGTCTGTGTGTGTGTATGGACTCAGTAGTCTGTGTGTGTGTATGGACTCAGCAGTCTGTGTGTTTGTGGACTCCACAGTCTGTGTGTGTATGCACTCAGCAGTCTGTGTGTGTGTGTGGACTCCACAGTCTGTGTGTGTGTGTGCATGGACTCAGCAGTCTGTGTGTGTGTGTGTATGGACTCAGCAGTCTGTGTGTGTGTGTATGGACTCAGCAGTCTGTATGTGTGTGTGTGTATGGACTCAGCAGTCTGGGTGTGTGTGTGTATGGACTCAGCAGTCTGTATGTGTGTGTATGGATTCAGCAGTCTGTGTGTGTGTGTATGGACTCAGCAGTCTATGTGTGTGTGGACTCAGCAGTCTGTGTCTGTGTGTGTGTGTGTATGGACTCAGCAGTCTGTGTGTGTATGGACTCAGCAGTCTGT